>NC_069075.1:9207238-9369738 GCF_025698485.1 Gossypium arboreum | reverse complement strand
TCGTATCGCTCATGATCTATATAATAACCGGGCTTCCATTTCAAATGCATATCCCATTTTTAGCATTTTAACTAAGAAATGAAAGGAATTTCCGAACCTAAGAAGTGGGGAAAGTGAGGAAGAAAGAAACATAGAAATAGAAACTATTTCCGAGGAGGAGGGCTAACCGAAACAGGGGACCTAAGAAAATACTTCTTCTTCCCTTTTTCGGAGGAAGAGGTGGATCCGAGCAAAATCGACGAAACAAAAAGCTACGAGTGACCGGAAAGAAAAAAATAAAATAAAGGGCGAACTCCACTTTCGCTTTTAAAGAGACATACTATAAAAATAGACCGGTTTATGAAACTTCTTATCCGGATGGGAATCAAGAAAGTTCGAAGTTAGAAATATTAAAAAAGAAGATAAATATTTATTATGGATTGAAAAACCTCTTGTGACACTTCTTTTTATTCTAAACGATGGAATCGACCTTTGCGATATATAAAAATGACCGGGTTGAAAATGCTATAAAAATGAAATGTCACAATATTTTTTTATACATGTCAAAGTGATGGAAAAGAAAAATATCTTTTACGTATCCACCCGGTTTAGCAACTTTTGGGAAATGATACAAAAAATATATATTTTTCACACCGTAAAAATGGTTTTCGATGAATTGTATAACGATTGGAGTTTTATCAAAGAACTAAAAGAAGAAATTTGAGTAAGGAGTTTATAAAAGAGTCGAATCTTTAGATAAGGAATCTTTTGATCTAGGCATACTTGAAAAGGACTCGATTCTCTAATAATGAAACTAAACAAGAATACTTGCCTAAACTATATGATCTTTTCTTGCATGGACCCTACCGCGGAAGAATCAAAAAATGGGGTTCCCCTTTAAGCATAAATCAAACTTATAAAAAAAAAACACGGATCCATTTTATCCGATTCGTGTGGATTCTTCCCCCAACTAACGAAGAGATCTAACTATCTATTAGTTATTCATAATTAATATGAATTATTAATATGAATTATAGACTCAATTTAGAAAAACTAGAATTTTTCTAATTTTTAATGCCATACTTAATATAAACTTAATATAAATATATAAATATAACATATTTAATATAATAATGGTAGATTCAATCTAATATTCAAGCTAATGTTGATAGAATCTAATAATTGATTCTCCTTTTTATGTTTATGTTAAACCAATCAACGATCTTATACTTTGTATTATTAATATAATCTAGTTTCTTTTTATAATATCTATTTATTTCTATTTTATAATATCTATTTATTTCTAATAAATATTTATATAATAGATTGAATTTATCTAATTTATTTCTATATTGAATAGAGTGGCGATGAATGATTTATTGAGTATAAATCGTGAATCTAAAATGGAAAATCATAAAAGATGGAAAAAGCTTTCGGCTCTAGTCATTCCATTATATTGACAATTTCAAAAAACTGCTCATACTATGGGCGTTAAGAGACCCTCTTGGCCCAACCCTAAACACTCTAAGATCCTTTTTCAAACCTGCTCCCATTTCGAGTCAAGAGATAGATAAATAGACACATCCCATTGCACCGATCGGGGCGTTCAGAGGATTGAGGGGTCAAGACCAAGAAGTGAATTATTTATCACCAAGCATTCTTCTTACGGCTAGATCCAATCTCCGGTCCTCGGAAAGGAAAAAGAATTTCACATTTCGAACACCTCTAACAGAGGGACAAATAGTCAATTTTGAAAGAACTTATTGTCAACCTCTTTCGAGATATGAATCCATCGATTCGAAGAGAAGAACTTGCATCAAGATCTCAATTTCAATTCAAACATGGGTTTGATTCACACTCCATGTTCTGAGAAATATTTACCATCCGAAAAGTGGAAAAAATGGAGTCTTTGTCTAAAGAAATGCGTTGAGAAAGGGGATCGGAACTAAGAGAAATGGTTGGGACAACAAACATCCATCTTGTTCGTACTTTGGATACCCATATAACCATCGAAGATTGTTGAAGTGACTAATTCCTGGAAATTAAGGAGCGTTGAGAACAAAGAAATTGTTGGAGTTTACTTTTTTATCTAGTACGAACACGCTTGATGGTGAGAAAAGATCTTTTGCAAGAAGGTTGGCTAGAATCAAATTTATTTGATGGTAAGAAATTCTTCGATTTTTTTATGAGTCCTAATTATTAGGCATTCCCTTTATGGGTTAGCCATGAATGTGTAGAAGAAGCAGTATATTGATAAAGAAAAGATATTTTTTTCCAAAATCAAAAGAGCGATTGGGTTGAAAAAATAAAGGATTTCTAACCGTCTTCTTATCCTATAGCGAACATAAATCAATTAGATGGCAAAAGATAGGATAGAGAATCCATTGATGAATCCGCCTGTCTCCGAGGTATCTATTCTTTTCTTACTATAATACCTTGTTTTGATCAGTATCGCACTATGTATCATTTAATAACCGAATAGATCCCTATCTTTGGTTCAAATCGAATTTAAAATGGAGGAATTTCAAGTATATTTAGAACTAAATAGATCCCGCCAACACAATTTCCTATACCCACTTATTTTTCGGGAGTATATTTATGCACTTGCTCATGAGCATGGTTTAAATAAATCGATGATTTTTTTTGAAAATTAGGGTTATGGTAATAAATTCAGTTCACTAATTGTGAAACATTTAATTCTTGAATGGATCAATGTAATCGCGTGCTTATCCTAATTGTTGGTTCGGTTTATGCATGGCGAAAAGGAGCATTGGAATGGTCTTAGTTCTGAATATTCAGATAATAAAAGAAAGAAAAAGTCAAAATAATAATAACATTGAGTATGAATTCCATCAATTTCCCTTACTTGATCGAACAACCCAAAATTCAGCTTATTTCAACTACATTAAATGATCTTTCAAATTGGTCAAGACTCTCCGGTTTATGGCCGCTTCTTTATGGTACCGATTGTTGCTTTATTGAATTTGCTTCATTAATAGGCTCACGCTTCGACTTTGATCGTTATTGGGGGTACCTGTATTCATAGAAGCTTTCATTTTCGTGCTTATCCTAATTGTTGGTTCAGTTTATGCATGGCGAAAAGGAGCATTGGAATGGTCTTAGTTCTGAATATTCAGATAATAAAAAGAAAGAAAAAGTCAAAATAATAATAACATTGAGTATGAATTCCATCGAATTTCCCTTACTTGATCGAACAACCCAAAATTCAGTTATTTCAACTACATTAAATGATCTTTCAAATTGGTCAAGACTCTCTAGTTTATGGCCGCTTCTTTATGGTACCGATTGTTTCTTTATTGAATTTGCTTCATTAATAGGCTCACGCTCGACTTTGATCGTTATGGGCTGGTACCAAGATCGAGTCCTAGACAAAGGACCTAATTTTAACAAATGGAACAAGAATAATGAAAATGGAGCCCTCTTTAGTGAGATTATATGAACAAATGCCCGAACCTAAATATGTTATTGCTATGGGCGCGTGTACAATTACAGGAGGCATGTTCAAGATCGATTCTTATAGTCTTGTTCGAGGGTCGATAAGCTAATTCCGTGGATGTCTATTTGCCGGCTGTCCCCTAAACCCGAGGCGCTTATAGATGCTATAACAAAACTTCGTAAGAAAATATCTCATGAAATCTATGAAGATCGAATTAGATCTCAACAGGGGATCGATGTTTTACTACCAATCACAAGTTTTGTCTTGTACGCAGATACTCGATCGAAATTATAATCAAGGATTGCTCTATCAACCACCATCTACTTGAGAGATTCCTCCTGAAACATTTTTCAACTACAAGGGTTCACTATCTTCCCACGAATTAGTAAATTAGGTAGGATTTTTTTTACGTAAATGACAACGAATTAATCTTCATAAATTGATTTCATCATAAATGCGAATTACTTATCTTATAAAATGACAAATAAATTTATAACAACTCACAAATGAAACCTTTTTATTTCACAATTTATAAAGATCAAGAAGCAACCCATCCAATAAAAAGGAAGCCATTTTGATTGGATGGGATGAATGAAGAAATACTAAGTCATCTTATACCGAATCTAGAACTTTGGTTCTTCCTGAATTTGTCTTGCTATATAATGCATATAAGGTTAAACCATGGATCATACCAATAAAATTACTTCTTTTCAATTTTAATGGAAATAGAAACATTAATAAAAATATTATTGAAAATAAAAAAAGGGACTCCCTTATAGCACCAAACGAAAAACAAATTATTGGATTAGAGAATCGAAATCAAGAAGAAAAAGAACCCATAGGTGAAGGGGTCTTGTATCGGATGCACAAAACAAGGAAATTTTAAATCCGTTCTCTCAAACCAAGAAAAGATGTCTCCTATGAATCAAACTTTTCTTTGCCATAATGGTTCGGTTCCTATTATTATCAATGATACAAGTCGATCCTAGATGTAGAAATAGAGGGGCATACCCCTTCTCCATTGAAAGAGATGATATTATCGCAGATCAACAGATAACATAAGGAATTAACCAAATTTGCCCGATGTAGAGGCAATCAAGAAAGCCGCATAAGTAAATATATAACCTACGTAAAAGTGGGCTAATCCAACCAATCTTACCGCACCATAGAAAGAGCCATCGGTTTATCTCTCCATCGAATCAAATTAGCTAAAGGTGTGCGTTCATGAGCCCATGCTAAAGTTTCGATCAATTCTTGCCAATATCCGCGCCAAGAAATTAAGAACATAAATCCGGCTCGGTTGCTTCATTCATCGCCACTCTATTCGATATAGAAATAAATTAGATAAATTCAATCTATTATATAAATATTTATTAGAAATAAATAGATATTATAAAAATAGAAATAAATAGATATTATAAAAAGAAACTAGATTATATTAATAATACAAAGTATAAGATCGTTGATTGGTTTAACATAAACATAAAAAGGAGTTAACCTTCATTTTTCCACTTTCATTCATTGATTCACTCATTATTACGACGAGACAGGCATGTTTCTATCTCACACTAAGCCGGTAAATTAACAAAAAGTAAATCGGGAATTTTTGGAAGAGGCGAAGAAGTTATCGAAAATTATGTGTGTGTGTTTTTTTTCTAAAACTAAAATTGGGTTTGGTGGACAAAGCAAATCCCTTCATCACATGTTTCGATAAAATAGATTGGATCCGATTCACAACAATTCTTTTTATTTTCATATTTTCATATAAATATAAATTGATATTGCATATAATAGAAATAAAAAAAATACGGGTTCGGTTCATCTTTTTGAGATAGTTTTCATTAGTATACCTATAAAAAAATAGGTATATCTTGCATCCTTTCTAGAGTTTCGATATTCGATATAAGGATTCCTTTACCAACAACAACCCCATTTGTTAGAATAGCTTCCATTGAGTCTCGCACCTATCCTTTCCTTTTTTCTTATTCACCGCTATTGAACCTTTGTTCATGTTTATTTTCGTAAAATAATAAAATAATAGGATTTGGCTCAGATTGCCCATTTTTCATTCCGTGGTTTCTCTGAATTTGAAAGTTATCACTTAGTAGGTTTCCATACCAAGGCTCAATCCAATTAAGTCCGTAGTGTCTACCAATTTCGCCATAACGATCAAGGCTGGTAAGCCCATCACCCTACGGTTGTCCATGTACCAAGAGAAGATTCAAGAGCTCTGCGGCCCTCGCTTCCTCGGTAGAACTCCGGGTTAAGGAGTTACTCGGAAGGTCGCCAAGATATCGAGATCTTTGACTTCATATTCGGGAGTATAATAAGTCAATTTATACTCTTTAACACCAGCTTTGAATCCAACACTTGCTTTAGTCTCTGTTTGTGGTGACAAAAATCAAATTTACGCTTCCGGAAGAAATCAAATAATTTCTTGGGAATCCTACAAGATCCATTCGTTCTTTTTTCTCTGATAGATGGTCAAAACTTCATCTGGGTTCAAACCTTACTGAGAGGTCCACTAGAGATCAGAAATTGTTGAAGAAAGAACAAGATGTTTCTTTTGTCCCTTCCAGGCAATCGGAAAATAAAGAAATAGTTAATATATTCAAGATAATTACGCATTTACAAAATACCGTCTCAATTCATCCTATTTCATTAGATCCGGGATGTGATATGGTTTCGAAAGATGAACTCAGGCGGTTCAATAAGATTTCATTCTTGAACAAAATCCAATTTTGATTTATTTCATCTATTCCATGACTAGAACAGAGGGGATACACGTTACACCACGATTTTGAATCGGAAGAGATTTCAAGAAATGGCGATCTATTTACTCTATCAATAACCGAGCCAGATCCGGTGTATTATAAGGGATTTGCCTTTGGTATTGATTCCTCTGATTATGTGAAATCTTCGTTTTTCTTCTTTCTCTATCCTCGTCCCATAGGTACAAGATTTGAATCAATAGAGAACCTTTTCCTCCTATATGAATCAAAATTATTACATTCCAATTCCTTCGATACCCCCAAGGAAAATCCTTAATTGGATCCAAAATTGACGAGTTAGTGTGAGCTTATCCATGCGGTTATGCACTCTTGAATAGGAATCCATTTTACGAAAGATCCTCGGCTTTGTGCTATGGTGAGTCTCCGAGATCCTTTCGACGACCTATGTTGTGTTGAAGGATATCTATATGATCCGATCGATTATGTAAAGCCAGCGGTAGCAATGAAATCGGGAAAGTATACTGAAAAGACAGTTCTTTTCTTTCTATTATATTAGTATTTCCATGACCGAGCAGGGGATACACGTTACACCATGATTTTGAATCGAAGAGATTTCAAGAAATGGCGATCTATTCACTCTATCAATAACCGAGCCGGATCCGTGTATTATAAGGATTTGCCTTTTCTATTGATTCCTCTGATTGGATCAAAAACAATTCTTGAATGAGGTATTCAACTCCGTGGATGAATCGAAAAGAAATCTTTATCGGCTCTACCTCCTATTTTTATGAAGAAAATGAATCTTTTATCGAAGGATCGAAAAAAATGGGTCCGGATCTCTTGCGGGAATGATTTGGAAGATCCAAAACCAAAAATAGTGGTATTTGCTAACAACAACATAATGGAGGCAATCAATCAAGATAGATTGATCCAAATCGATTCAAATCCAATATAGCACCTATGGGTACATAAGAATGTATTAAATCGATTCATTAAAAAGAATCGATCCGATCGCAACCGAATATGGAATTCAAAGGGATCAAATAGGAAATGATACTCAATCATAGAACTATAATGAAATATACGATCAACCAACATTTATCGAATTTGAAAAGACACGCTTGCCATCCACACCGTAATAAATGGAGTTTTCCGAAAAACACGCTAGTGGAGGAAGACCTCCTAGAGATAAGAGACATAGAGTTAAAGAGAGAGCCAAAAAGGATCTTTTGTGTATAATCCTCTGTATAATCTCGAATGTTATCGGTTCCGATGACGTAGACCAAATAATACAATGCAAGCAAAAGTTCCTAGATTCATGGAGATATAGAACAACATATAAGTTATCATGCTCGATATCCACCATTTGAGTCTCCAACAATTATTCCAATAATTACATATCCGATTTGACCTATGGATGAATATGCAAGCATACGTTTCATGCTTGTTTGAGTAATAGCAATGAGATTCCCCAATATCATGCTAAGAATAGCTAGGATTTCGAAGAAGATGCCATTCGTTTGATGAGAAATAAAAGGAATATCGAAAATTCGAGTGGTCAAGTCAAGCGACTACTTTTGAAGTAATGAAAAGAAAAACAATGATCGGAGTGGGAGAGTCAGAGTCGAAAAGAGGATTCCTCACTTCTTTCTCTCATTCAAAACGATATTGATGCTAGTGACGTTATTGATGATAGTGACGCTATTGATCGTGACCTTGATACGGAGCTGGAGATTCTAACTATGATGAATGCGTTAACTATGGATATGATGTCGGAAATAGACCGATTTTATATCACCCTTCAATTCGAACTAGCAAAAGCAATGTCTCCTTGCATAATATGGATTCCAAACATTCATGATCTGGATGTGAATGAGGCGAATTACTTATCCCTCGGTCTATTAGTGAACTATCTCTCCAAGGATTGTGAAAGATGTTCCACTAGAAATATTCTTGTTATTGCTTCGACTCATATTCCCCAAAAAGTGGATCCCACTCTAATAGCCCCGAATAAATTAAATACATGTATTAAGATACGAAGGCTTCTTATTCCACAACAACGAAAGCACTTTTTCACTCTTTCATATACTAGGGGATTTCACTTGGAAAAGAAAATGTTCCATACTAATGGATTCGTCCATAACCGTGGGTTCCAATGCACGAGATCTTGTAGCACTTACCAATGAGGCCCTATCGATTAGTATTACATAGAAGAAATCAATTATAGACACTAATACAATTAAATCGCTCTTCATAGACAAACTTGGGATTTGCGATCCCGTAAGATCGGTTCAGATCATGGGATCCTTTTCTATCGATAGGAAGGGTCATTGTACAAAATGTACTTCTAAGTAATTGCCCTTAGATCCTATATCTATCTATATGAAGAAGAAATCATGTAACGAAGGGATTCTTATATGTACAAATGGTACTTGAGCTTGGAACGAGCATGAAGAAATTAACGATACTTCTTTATCTTTTGAGTTGTTCTCACGGATCGGTCGCTCAAGACCTTTGGTCTCTACCCTACCGATGAAAAAATGGGATCACTTCTTATGGGTTCGTTGAGAATGATTCGATCTAGTTCATGGCCTATTAGAAGTAGAAGGCCCTCTGGCCGGGTATTGCCCAGGCCGGTCCGTGGAAATTGGAAATTTAAAAGTCCCTTTTACACGAAATCAAAGCGATATTCTTTCTTTTTTTGTTATTTGAGATATTTCTTTAGAGCCATTGTTTTATTTAAAAATATAAATGATATAGAATATAATATAAATGAAATGGAATTACTGATAAAAGTTCTATATCTCTATAGAAAAGTTGGATATAGCTATATAATCAATCTATATAATAATAATAAAATTTAGAATCTAGTAATACTCGATCCGAGAGTTATCAGTATTTATCAAATCTGTTCCTATCTAACGGAAGACTATTGGATCAAATGACAAAGACATTGTTGAGAAAAAGATGGGAGGTTAATGATGATTTTAAAATCTTTTATACCAGGGAATCTAATATCCTTATACATGACGATAATCAATTCGGTCGTTATCGTCGGACAAAATATTTTAAATTTATATTAAATATTAAATATTATTATTATTCGAATTAATATTCGAATTATATAATAATAATTTTTTAATATTCTAAAAAATAAATAAATAAAATGAAAATCTATAATCTATAAATTTAATATTAATATATAAATTGCATAAAATTAAAATAAAATAAAGTAGGAAATTACTAAAAAAAATGAATACATAAACTAAATACAATAGTAGATAAAACGAGATGCGACTTCCCCCTAGATATTTTACACTTTCTCCCACAAAAAAACCTGTAATGCCTACTCCATTTGTAATTCCATCGATTACTCGCCTATCAAAAAAATAAGTTAGTTCGTTAATTAACCTCATGAGTCTTGAGCTGACGAGATGCATATGCAACAATTTTACCGTCTTGCATCAGAACACAACCTAGACCCACATGTGACGCATCACTGTATACCACAAAGTTCTTACCGGTTTTAGGCTGAATCAGAACAGGTGGTTAAGTTAGCACGGTCTTGAGCTTCTCAAAGCTCTCCAGCTGTGCATCAGTCCACAGGAAAGGAACTCCCTTACGTAGTAGCTTAGTCATCGGAGCTACGATCAAAGAGAACCCTTCTACGAATCGTCGATAATATCCTGCCAGCCCTAGAAAGCTACGAATTTTTGACACAGTCCTCGGTTGTTTCCAACTCAACACAGCCTCAATCTTATGAGGATCCACACGAATCCCCTCAGCAGAAATCATATGCCCTAAAAAGGTTACCTCTCTGAGCCAGAACTCACACTTCGTAAACCTCGCATACAATTGTTTCTCTTGTAGAGTTTGCAGAACTACTCGAGATGCTTATCGTGCTCGCCCTCTGACTTGGAATATACCAAGATATCATCGATGAATACCACCACGAATTGGTCCAAATAGGGTTGCAACACTCGATTCATCAAATCCATGAATGTTGCTAGTGCATTAGTCAACCCAAAGGGCATAACTAGGAACTCATAATGTCTGTACCGAGTCTTAAATGTCGTCTTATTCACATTGGCCTCCTTAACTCTTAACTGATGATAACCCGAATACAGATCGATCTTAGAGAACACTAAAGCCCCTCTGAACTGATCGAATAAGTCATCTTTCTATTGGAGGCAATCTCGATAATATTTCTGGAAAAACATCTGAAAAGTCCCATACAGTTTAGATGTCCTTAACCGAAGAGTCCACAGAACCAGCAACACTAATGAAAGCCAAGAATACCTCACACCATTCCTTACTAACTTCTCTGCCCTCAATTCAAATATCACATTAGTCAAATAATCTCGACGTTCCCCAATCACGACCACCTCATTATCCCCCTCGATCCTCAGAACAACGCTTTTCATAGCACAGTCCAGACTCACTCGATATTTTAACTAGTCAGTCCATGCCCAAAATCAAGTCAAACACCTCAAAAGGAAGCTCCATCAGATCAGCCAGAAATATAGTCCCTTAGACCTCTAACGGAACATCTCTAAACAGTTTACTAACTCCAATAGACTGCCTCAACGGACTCACCACTGTTATCTCACTAGAAGTGCTCTCAAACGACAACCCCAAAGTCTCAAACACCGTACTAGTTATGTAAAAGTGTGTAGAGCCTATGTCTAGTAAGGTACATTAAAAATTAGAAACGTACCTGGAACGATGGAAATATGCAAATGTACACAATCGTAACAAGTAATAAAGTGACAAGTAAATGTCGAGTTATCGTACCCATAGGGACTGTAAAAAGCAATATTTATGAAATTAATTAAAACATTTTGGTGAGGTAAAAATAATTTTGGTTTGAAAAGAGTGATTTATAAACTAAGATTTTAAAACTAAGCAAACAATTTAAATAAAATAAAAGAGTTCTAGTGCAAGATTTCAATTAAGATTTAATCAAGATGATATAATTGTGTTGGATTAATTATACCTTTTTAACTTAGAAATATTAAATTCGTGCTTATGTTCTTATGAATAAATTCACGGCAACCTAGTAATTTGCTAACTTATGAATATATTTACTAATTAAAAGAATTTCATTTATCTCTTGAACATATCCCTATGCCAATTCAACCGACTAAACAGATTTAATAAAGTAAAGATGCTATCGCACATACATACTTATTGAATTAAATTATCTCTCGTATATTCCTATGTCGATTCAACTGATTAATTCAACTTAATAAACATGTAAAACATTATGTGAAGTAACAAAGTAGCCATACATTGAAACAATTTAATCACAACAATCTGGCAAGTTATGCAAGGCATATGTATCGCCAAATACAATGCTGATTTAATTTTCAGTTACCTTAGAAGAATTAAACATGCACTGATTAAGTACTGAGCTATTAATTGCAATTTCAATCCGTTTAAAAAATTAATTCTTTAGTTATCTAAACAATTATAATGCCAGATAACCTAAGCATGATTTTACTTAATCAAGCATTTCACTGAGGCCTATAACAGCATAAACACTAATTTAATAATTCAAGTAGGCAAAATATAATCAACCTAACACGAATTAAATTAAAGCTAAATTGATTAAAATAACCATTTCAACAATAATATTTTCCATAGATAGGTTCATCATAAAACAATGTAAATTAAAAAGAAAGGAAATGTAAAGCAAATCCAAGGTTTCTCTCAGAGCTTGACTATTACTCCATTCTTAGTCTCCGTTGTCTTCGCCGAGCAAGGCTTCTATGAATCCTTGATTACTGTCCAAGATGGATGAAGAACACCTCTTTCTCAAGAGAGGAAATCGGCACAAGAGGAACGGAAAATGGGATGGAAAAATGGAAAGGAAACTTTGAGAGAAGTGAAGAGAGGATGAGAGAATGTTGTGGAATGAGGGATGTTGAGGGATGCTTTGAAATGGGTAGCATAGGGTGGCTTTTATAGCTGAAGAGGGCTGCTAAAAATAGCAAATTCAGCAGCCAAGAGAGCCCTCCCATGGCTGGCCACACACATGGCAAGGTTGAAGCTTTCAACCTTGCTAAAAATAGGCTGGGGCAAATCTACAAAGGCTAAAATAAAGGTGGGGTTTGAACGTAATTTGGAGGTTTTTCAAGGGCCTTTTGCCAAGCATATTTTATCAGCTAATTTTTTGATTCGCGTCAGCCAATGGACGGTTCTGGTCAGCCCAATTAATGGCTGGTTCAGCTCACTCCATTCAGTTCAACCAGTGCAGTTCACTAGGCCCTTTCTTCATAATTAATTAAAATTAATTCATTTAACCTAAATTAAATAGGAAAAAAATTAAAATTAATTTAATTATGAATTAATACACATTTCTGGACCGTCTTGGGCTGGAAATTAATTGGCCTCGATACTTCAAATTACTCTCGGTTTTGTTCTTCTCGTAGTGTTCACCGGGCCCTTTTTCTCCAATTGTGTAATTCTGTCAAAAATAACCAAATTTAATCAAAATTAACTATGAAATTAATTAAAATTCATAATGTTCATATTTTTAACATAATTTAATTATTTTATAGTATTTAATTATTTTTGACAAGAATTTAACCAGAATAGCCTGGTTTTAAGTTAAAAATGGTATGAAAAAGTATATAAATTTCCGTGTTTCCACACCCCCAAACTTAATTCATTGCTCGTCCCGAGTAATGCACAAATTTTGAAAAGAATTTCTCAGAAACACTTTGTAATATCCTGAATTAGGGCTTAATCGGAATAGTGGTTTCGTGACCATAAATCCGAGATAGAAATAATTATTTTACAATGATTTTGATGTTTATGATATGATTGCATGATTGTGTGAAAATTTCGTGATGAAATTCTACGCCTAAAGTGCTTAAATTGAAAGTAGGGACTAAATCGAATAAATTGCAAAACTTGCATTCTAGAAGTTTTTAGTATGAAATTGTTTTGGAATATTAATGAGGAGGTCTTAAATAGCAATTTGACCAATTTTAAGTTCATGGACAAAATTAGGACATGGAAGGAATTTTTGGAAAGTTTAGTAGTAAGGGTATTTTGGTCATTTAGTTATTAAAATGAATTAAAACAAAATTAAAAGCCAATTTTGTCCATCTTCTTCATTAGGCCGAAATTTCAAGGGTTCTCCATAGCTAGGGTTTTTTCAAGCTTCCAAGCTCCATAGTAAGTGATTCCAAGCCCCGCTTTTAATGTTCTTTACGCTTTTGGAATCCTTAAGCTCGATTAAGCTTATGCTAGCAATAATTCAACCTAGGGTTTATATTTGGAAAAATACCCATAGGTGAAATTTGTGTATTTTGATGTTTTATGATAGAATATGGGGGCGTTACACACTTTGAAAACCTTCTTCAGAACAACAGTTTTCTCGAAATTATGAATTTGATATACTTATGCTCAAAGAATAAGAAATTTGATCATTCTGCTACTCAAGTGTTCATATTATTTAAATTAATCTCAACAATTATTACAATAGAAAATTAGACTAAATGTTTCTTAATAAAGACATGTTGATTCCTACCAATTCAATTTTTTAATACTTTATTCAAGACCAAGTCGCAATCATTAAGCTTAACCTATGTCTTCATATGTTGAACAAAGCAATTTCTCTCCACTAATGTAGGTAACTTTGGAACTTCGAATCAATAGGTCTTTAACAAGGTTGTAACGTAGCTGGGCTTAGGGGTAGGTAAAAAGATAGATAAATTTTGGCTAAAAACCCTAAACTCAGTGTAAATCGAACCTTCAATCACCAACTTTCACATGCTCTTTTTCAAATATATGTGCTTTTTTTTAATTATTGAGCACTTGCTTTCTGCATAATTTTTTTTTGAGCATTTGATATTTCTTTTCAATTCCCCCAAACTTATTTTCAAATGATATTCTTGAATAGTACTGAGTCTAGTGTTCGGAGTAATTTAAAGATAATTAAGAGAAACGTGATGGGCTAAATTTGTATAGGTTCCAAAAATTAGGCCGTATAGTCTCAAAGTTGAGTTTTCAAAGGATAAAATTTACCATGGTAGGCTTGAAAGGCTCAAACGGTCCAAACAATAGCTGCCTAAATCATTTTCAATGTTCCAAGCTTCCTAGGATTTCGCCTCAAGAAACTACTAAGTCAATTCTAAAGACTTAAACTTTCATGCATACCTAACTTTCCTAAAGAGATAAAAATTTTATGGTATGAAGTTGCATGCTTTATTAAAAATACATTCATGTCATCATTAAGCTACATAATAATTTATTGAAAAAAAATAGAACTTTATTCATACTCAAGTTTAGCATACTTAACAAAATTCAAATTTATTGAATGTAAATATACCCTTATCATAATTAAAAGAAAAATTTTATTCGGATGAAAATAATTTCAAATTTCTATTTACTTAAAATGAACAATGTCCTCATTGTTTAAAGTGAATAGATACTATACACGGTAGGAATTCGAGAAAAGAGGAGGTGAGTCAATGTGACCGCTAAGTACCAAGCTCTTTCAAATCCAATCCTAGACATGTATATATCTATTGCCACACTTTATCCTTTATGACTTGTCCATGTTTATTCAGATTTCCTTTTCTTGTTTTATTATGCGTAAATAAAAGTTCCTAATTTAAACTTGATCCTAAAATAACCTAAAAAACATAAATAAAATAGAGTCAAGATCCCTCCCTTTTATTTATTTGCAGATCCTTCCAACTTGGACTCATCTTTTGCTCCATCATTATTGCCTTTGCATGAATCGCTTCGCTCCTTTTTCGAGAATGGAGTCCATGGCGCGAATATGAAATCTGGAAATTCAGGCACAAAAATAAATGGGTTATTGTATATTTTCTGGAAAGCACTTCAAATCGAGTCATCCCTTATTTTTTAGTATCTCCAGTATACTTGTTGTTGCCATTGCATGTGTTGCATTAAGTCCATCAAATTTGACAACTCATCTCGAAAGTCTGGGCTAGGTGACTGAGCTCTAAACATTGGAGTTCCAGCATCCAATTCATCTTTTGGCTCTACTGGATCCACCTTATCAGGACTTCAAATGATTGCATCGTAGGATTTTCTACTTCATCAGGTTCCTCAAGCTCTTCACTTTCTTCAACTCGTTGTTGTAGAACTGAGTCTCCGGCTACTCGGTAGAGGTCCCAATCTGTAATTGTGCCTTGGGTATACCCTATCTTCTTAACATTAGCAAGAATTTCTGCTTTCAAGCACATAATAGTTATTGTAAAGAGGAAGTAAGCAGGTCCAGAACATCTAGCGGCACAGTTTCGAATTTCTTTCAAGATGATCTTTCCCACATCAATGGTCTTACCCGTTAAGATCGAGTATAGTAAGACCATTTGCTCCAATGAAATTGTAGTCCCATGTGAGCTAGGCAGAAGGCTAAAATGGATGAAAAAAAAACCATACCTTTGCAATAAGTGTTAAGTATTCTCTTTGACACGTGTGGGTTCCTTGTTTCGACACAGTCCAACTGGAACCTTCAATTGTAAGCTCCTCGAGAATTTCTTACAGAAGTTTTGGCTTGATATTGCTCGTCAAAGACGAATACTCGTCGTTCTCAAAATCAGGCAATTCAAAGAACTCATTAATAGCATTCGAAATTATAGGTACCTTGATTCCGCGAATAAGGACTTCTGTCATCTTGCTTGAAGTTAAATTTGCGTAAAACTCACGAACTAACTCCTTATCCACACTAGGTCTCTTTTCACAAAACAGTTCCCAATTGAGAGCTTCAGCAATTTAACGAATACATGCCATGAAGTCTCTGTAGTTGCTTTCCTTCAATGTGAAGCCTTTCTCAGAATGCATTTGTTGATTTTTGTAGGTACTTTCGTATCTCACTTTAGCTTCAACACAATGGAACTTGCTTTGTGTTTCGTTGATTTGAGCAGAGGCACGAGTTCTCTTGCGAGGCATAATTGAACTTTTTGCAAAAATATAAGAACTCAAAGAAAATTAATGTAAGAAAAAGATGGCAAATTAAAATGAGGAGGGTTGAAGAATTTTGGCTTAAGGCTTGGTGTGCAAAGAGGGTGCCGCACAAGGCTAGAGAACAAGCAAAGAAGACGCAAGGGTGTGCAAAGAAGAAGAGCGCAGATTGCCGAAAGCGTGCCCGAGCTTGTGCAGAGCCGGGGCGTGGCTGGGCAGCAGCAAAAGCAGGGCGCAGTGGGGCACTAGAGTAGCAGAATCGCGACTGGCAATTGTTGGATGAAGCAAAGAGCGCACAATGGGAGCCGGGTGTTGATCGGTCGCAGTGATGATGTCTTGGGTGTTTGCCGACTAGGCTACTGGAGCTAGGGGTGTTGCGGCACAAGGTGTTTTGGTTTTTGGTTGATGCATGGATGGGAGGTATAAGGTGGTATTTATAGCATAAGTAATAGGACTTAAAATAGAACTCTTAGTCGAATTTAATAATTAAAGATAAGAGTTTAATTCTAATCCTACTCAAATTTAACAACAATTAATAATTAAATATAAGCATATAGAATTATCAATTGCTATTAATTATTAAGATAAACATAAAATTAAAATTAAAATTAAATTAATCCTAATTCTAATCTAAGTTGATAAAATTAATATATAAATTATAATAAATATAATTATATATTAAATTTTATCAAATTATTAATAATGTTTAAAAATAAAATATAAAAAATATTTCTTCTAGATGCCTAAAAAATATTTACAAAGAAAGGCACCTAATTTTCATTATTTACAAAAGAGCAATCAAACTTTAAAAATAATTCAATTTAAGTCCCTAGACTCAATGAAAATTAAAAATTGAGTTGCAAATTAAAAATTGGATCAAATTGACCCTTTTATTTAAAAAATAAAATATATTTTGTTGATTAGGAAAAATTTCTTGAAAATTATGTTAAAATAAATTCCGTGAAAGATTGGAGGGTCACAAATGGTCCCGCTTAAGTTCCAACCTCCTAGATAGAATTTATTTAAACATACTAAACCCGAAAAATAGACCCTAAATTATTTATTGAACAAAACACGAAAAAAATATTAAATATCTGATAAAATGAACGAGACGTTATCTCGTTCGGTTTTATTCCCCCAATAGTGTTTCAAACGCTGAGCATTAACTTGAAAATTACCTCTCTTACCTTGGAGTTCAACTCCATATGGATAAACTCTTTGAATTGTAAATGGACCGGACCAACGTGATTTTACCTTACCTGGAAAGAACTTCAATCTCGAGTTGAACAACAATACTTGCTGACCTGCTTCAAATTCTCAAACCCGGATGTGTTTTCCATGCCATTTCTTGAGTCTCTCTTTGAGTAATTTGGCATTTTCATATGAGAACATTCAAAATTCTTCTAACTCGTTAAGTTGGAACATCCGTCTTTCTTTTGCGAGCTTAGGATCTAAGTTGAGTCGTCGAAGAGCCCAGTAAGCTTTGTGCTCTAACTCCAAAGGTAGATGACATGCTTTACCAAAAACCAGCCTATAGGGTGAGATCCCTAAAGGTGTCTTGTACGCTGTCCTGTAGGCCCATAAAGCGTCATCTAGTCTTTTGGACCGGTCTTGTCAGTTCGGGCAAACTACCTTCTCCAATATGCCCTTGATTTCTTTATTTTCCAGTTCAGCTTGTCCATTCGTCTATGGATGGTAAGCCGTTGCAACCTTGTGTTTCACCCCGTGCTTGTCTAGTAACCATTTTAACCACTTGTTCACAAAGTGGGACCCTTCATCACTAATGATGGCTCTCGGAGTTCCAAACCTCGTGAACACGTGTTTTTGCAAAAACTTCATCACAACCCTAGCATCATTTGTTGGATATGCCTCTACCTCGACCCACTTGGACACAGAATCTACTGCTACTAGTATATACTTGTGACCAAAAGACGAAGGGAAGGGCCCAAAAAAATCAATACCCCAAACATCGAATAATTCGACCTTAATGATGTTTGTTCGAGGCATTTCATTTCTGTTGGTGACATTTCCAACTCTTTGACATCGGTCACAACTCTTTACATATGCATATGCATCCTTGAATAGTGTTGGCCAAAAGAATCAGGCTTGTAATACTTTGGTCATAGACGAGTTCCTCAAATAACCCCCACTTGAAATTTGAGTGACAGTGGTATAGAATCTTTGGTATTTCTTCTTCTGCCATGCATCTCCTAATCATCTGATCTGCATACTTCTTAAACAGATATGGTTCCTCTTAGAAATAGTACTTCACATTGTGAAGAAACTTTCTCCTTTGTTGATATGTCTTATCATACGGCATTAAACTACAAGCTAAAAAGTTAGCAATATCAGCAAACCAAGGGGTATTATAGACATGACTTACCTTTAGTATATGTTCATCTGGAAATGTTTCTTGAGTCGGTATAAGTGGAGAATTCCCTTTTTGCGGCTCCAATCTGGACAAGTGATCTGCTATTTGGTTTTCTACTCCCTTTCGATCTTGAATTTCCAAATCGAACTCTTGAAGTAGAAGTACTCATCGGATCAACCTCAACTTAGCGTCTTTCTTGGGAAGTAAATATTTAATTGCCGAGTGGTCTATATAGACAGTTACCTTGGTACCTACAAGATAAGATCGAAACTTGTCGAAAGTAAATACGATAGCAAGTAACTCTTTTTCATTACAGTATAGTTTAACCGAGCTCTTGTCGAGTTCGCTTGCATAGTAGATGGGATGAAAACTTTGCTCCTTCACGGCCCATGATACTCCTATTATGAAGTCACTTGCGTCACATATCAATTCAAATGGCAAGTCCCAATCTGGTGTGACAATTATGGGTGCCGTGACTAATCGATTCTTCAAGTCATTGAAAGCTTTTAAGCATTCCTCATTAAATTTGAATATCGTGTCCTTCTCCAATAATTTGCATAAAGGTTTAGCAACTTTGGAGAAGTCCTTGATAAATCTTCGATAGAACCTGGCGTGGCCCAAAAAGCTCCTAACACCCTTTACAGATGTTGGAGGTGGGAGTTTCTCAATAACATCTAATTTTTCTCTGTCTACCTCAATCCCATGTCTTGTTATCCGATACCCTAGAACGATACCTTCTCGTACCATAAAATGGCACTTTTCCCAATTAAGTACTAGGTTCGTTTCTTCGCATCGCACCTTAGCCAGATTGGCTAAGCAATCATCGTACGTATCTCTAAACACTGAAAATTCATCCATGAAAACTTCCAAAAATTTCTCAACCATGTCAGTGAAAATAGACATCATACATCTTTGATAGCAGGTGCATTACATAAACCAAATGGCATGCGTCTAAATGCAAATGTACCGTACGGGCAAGTCAATGTGGTCTTTTGTTGATCTTCCGGTGCTACCGTAATTTGGTTGTACCCTGAGTATCCATCGAGAAAACAGTAGTAATCTCACCCCGCGAGTTTATCTAGCATCTGGTCTAAGAACGGCAAAGGGAAGTGATCCTTCCTAGTTGCCTTCTTCAGCTTCCGATAATCGATGCAGATTCTTCATCCCGTAACTGTTCTAGTCAGTATCAACTCATTATTCTCATTCTTTATGACCGTGATACCTCATTTCTTTGGTACGCACTGGACCGGACTTACCCATGAACTATCTGAAATGGGGTAAATGATACCCGCATCTAACTACTTAATAATCTCTTTTTTCACTACATCCTTCATGATGGCGTTCAGCCTTCGTTGTCCATCGATCATCCCTTTTTCACCATCTTCCAAGATGATCTTGTGCATGCATACAGATGGACTAATACCACGAATATCAGCTATGGTCCATCCGATAGCCTTCTTAAATTGTTTCAGAACTAAGATAAGTTTCTCTTCTTGCTTAGTAGTTAACTCTGTTGAAACATATTTTGAATGAGAAGGTAATACCTTGAGTTCTAGTTTAGGTGGCTCCTCGATTGACGCTTTTGGCTGTGTGTAATCTCTCTCCTCTAAATCCAAAGATTCAAAATGGGATTGTGGATTAAATCCCTTTTAATTAGCTTCTGGCAAAGCTAAGTTTTCATCCTCCTCTTCATCACTTGGAGGGTCTGATGTCAAAATTCTTTCCAGAGGATCCTCAACAGAATTGAGTCCCTTCTCCACTATGAAATCCTCTAAGTCAGATACTACAGAACAATCATCTATTGCGTCAGGAAATCGCATTGACTTGAAAACGTTAAATGTTACCTGATCGTCCTGAACACGCATAGTAAGTTCGCCCTTCTGCACATCAATAAGTGTCCTTCCGGTTGCTAAGAACAGTCTCCCCAGGATAATTGGTACTTCTTTGTCTGCTTCAAAATCTAAAATTACAAAATCAGCAGGAAATATAAACTTATCTACACGTACCAATACATCCTCGATTTTTTCTTCTGGATGTGCTAAGGATAGATCTGCTAGATGGAGTGTAATCGCAGTAGGTCTAACTTCACCTATCCCCAACTTCTTAAATATCGATATAGGAATCAAGTTGATACTTGCGCCCAAGTCACATAGTGCCTTACCACAATAAGCTGCTCCAATGTTGCATGGTATGGTAAAACACTCATGATCCTTCAGCTTAAGGGGTAATATATCTTAAAGATATGCACTGCATTCCTTCGTCAAAGCTATCGTCTCAAATTCTCCAAGTCTTCGCTTCTTAGACAGGATATCTTTCATGAATTTTACGTAATTTGGCATTTGTTCAAGTGCTTCAACCAATGGGATGTTGATATGTAGTTGCTTGAGTACGTCAAGGAACTTTTTGAATTGGACCTCCTATTTTTGCTTCTGGAGTCTTTGAGGGTAAGGTGGTGGAGGTTTATATACTGGAGTTGGTACTGGTTGATTTGTCTATGGCAGCAATTCTGCTGCCAACGGAATGGTTGGCTGATCAGAGTTAGCTGGTTTTGAGGTTACCATTTCAGGTCTTGCAGGTTCTGGTTCTAGTGGAACTAGAACTTCAACACTCGGTTGAACTTCTTCCAAATATTGAGCTTCAGCATGCTTCTTTTCAGCTTCAATGATGTTGGGCTCTACTATTTTTCCGCTCCTCAATGTTAGTGCTTTACAATGCTCCTTCCCTGGATTTCTTAGATTTTCCGTATCACTAGGTAGAGCATCTTGTGGACAGTTCCTAAGTTCAGTAGGAAGCTGGCCCACTTGATTCTCCAAATTCCTTAGAGTGGCATCATTCTTCGCCATGTATGCCTTCAATAAATTCTCTAAGCTATTGGACGATTCAGCCTGAACTGGTTTCTGAACTTGCTATGAAAAACTAGGTGGCTAGGTTAGTCTAGGTTAGGCGTAGTTGTTATTGCCTCTAACCCCTTGGTTACTCTAGGAAAGATTGGGGTGATTTCGCCACGATGGGTTGTAAAAGTTGGATTGCAGCCCTTGCCTTGGTTCTGGTTCTGATTACCTATGTAGTACATGGATTCTGGGTTTGACGAACATTCTTCAAACACATGTCCTTCCCCACAATAGACACAGGCTATATTCTCATATTGGTTAGGTGGTTGAGCTGCAAAACTGTTAGACCCATTAGTGGTAAGATTCTTTAACATTGAAGATATCGAAGATACCCGGGATGCAAGTGAAGTGAGAGCATCCACTTCATAGATTCCAGCAACTCGTCTTCCTGACGTTGCTCGATTGGTTGGCCACTGATAATTGTTACTGGCGATCCTCTCGATGATTTCATAAGCCTCATTGTAAGACTTAGATAAGATAGCACCGTTAGCAGAAACATCTACTACCATCCTTTTGTGAGCGTTGAGACCATTGTAAAATGTCTCAAGCTGGATACAATGTGGAATTCCGTGATGAGGGCACTTTCGTAATAACTCTTTGAATCTTTCCCATGCCTCATACAAGGACTCATCATCCATTTGTTGGAAAGCAGTAATCTCATTTCTCAGCTTAGCAATCTTGCTAGGCGGGAAATACTTCACAAGAAATCTCTCTGCTAACTCTTGCCATGTAGAAATCGAGTTCGGTGGTAGTGAGTTTAACCAGGCTCAAGCTCTGTCCCTTAGTGAGTATGGTAATAGTTTTAATCGTAATGCATCTTCGGATACTCCGGCTAGCTTGAAAGAGTCGCTCACCTCCATAAACAGTCTAAAATGAAGATGAGGATCTTCAATAGGCATTCCACTGAACTGGCCCACTGTCTGAAGCATCTGGAACATGACTGGCTTCAGCTCGAATTGTTGTGCCTCGATCTCGAGTCTTCTAATACCTGGATTAAGGTCATTAAAAACTGGCACGACATATTGTCGTAAAGCTCTATCCCTATCATCAGCAATAACGATAGGATTTTGAGCAAGGTTTGCTCCGTTTCCTTGGTTGATATTCTCGAAATTCATCTCTTTGGTCCTTCTCTGGTTCGCTTGTCTTCTTCGTTGGCGAAAGGTTCATTCTATTTCAGGGTCCGCTGGGAGTAAGTCGATACTTCGGTCAATACTCATAAACACCTGAAATAATCAGAGAAGAATTAATTAGGTAAGTAAAATTGAACAGGAAAATAAAAGAACCAAAATGTAAAAATAAATTCACAAATAATGTTTTTTTTTAAAAAAACAGTCCTCAGCAACGGCGCCAAAAACTTGGAATGGTGGAAATGTGCAAGTGTACACAATCGTAACAAGTAATAAAGTGACAAGTAAATGTCGAGTTATCGTACCTACAGGGACTGTAAAAAGCAATATTTATGAAATTAATTAAAACACTTTGGTGAGGCAAAAATAATTTTGGTTTGAAAAGAGTGATTTATAAACTAAGATTTTAAAACTAAGCAAACAATTTAAATAAAATAAAAGAGTTCTAGTACACGATTTCAATTAAGATTTAACCAAGATGATATAATTGTGTTGGATTAATTATACCTTTTTAACTTAGAAATATTAAATTTGTACTTATGCTGTTATGAATAAATTCACGGCAGCCCAGTCATTTGCTAACTTATGAACATATTTACTAATTAAAAGAATTCCATTTATCTTTTGAACATATCCCTATGCCAATTCAATCGACTAAACAGATTTAATAACATGCTATCGCACATACATACTTATTGAATTAAATTATCTCTCGCATATTCCTATGTCGATTCAACTGATTAATTCAACTTAATAAACATGTAAAACATTATGTGAAGTAACAAAGTAGCCATACATTGAAACAATTTAATCACAACAATCGGCAAGTTATGCAAGGCATATGTATCGCCAAATACAATGTTGATTTAATTTTCGCTACCTTAGAAGAATTAAACATGCAATCGATTAAGTCTCGAGTCCATTAATTGCAATTTCAATCGGTTTAAACAATTAATTCTTTAGTTATCTAAACAATTATAATGCCGATAACCTAAGCATGATTTTACTTAATCAAGCATTTCAACGAGGCCTATAACAAAGATAAACACTAATTTAAT
This sequence comes from Gossypium arboreum, assembly GCF_025698485.1. NCBI lineage: Eukaryota > Viridiplantae > Streptophyta > Magnoliopsida > Malvales > Malvaceae > Gossypium > Gossypium arboreum. The sequence continues at coordinate 9,346,178 of NC_069075.1, read as the reverse complement.
AATTCAAGTAGGCAAAATATAATCAACCCAACACGAATTAAATTCAAGCTAAATTGATTAAAATAACCATTTCAACAACAATATTTTTCATAGATAGGTTCATCATAAAAACAATGAAATTAAAAAGACAGGAATGTAAAGCAAATCCAAGTTTCTCTCTGCAGACTTGATCTTGTTCGCTTCTTAGTCTCCGTTGTCTTCACCGAGCAAGGCTTCTATGAATCCTTGATTGCTGCCCAAGATGGATGAAGAACACCTCTTTCTCATGAGAGGAAATCGGCACAAGAGGAAGGGAAAATAGGATAGAAAAATGGAGAGGAAACTTTGAGAGAAGTGAAGAGAGGATGAGAGAATGTTGTGGAATGAGGGATGTTGAGGGATGCTTTGAAATGGGCAGCATAAGGTGGATTTTATAGCTGAAGAGGGCTGCTAAAAATAGCAAATTCAGCAGCCAAGAGAGCTCTCCCATGGCCGGCCACACACATGGCAAGGTTGAAGCTTTCAACCTTGCTAAAAATAGGCTGGGGCAAATCTACAAATGCTAAAATAAAGGTGGGGTTTGAACGTAATTTGGAGATTTTTCAAGGGCCTTTTTGCAAGAATATTTTATCAGCTAATTTTCTGATTCGGGTTAGCCAATGGACGGTTCTGGTCAGCCCAATTAGTGGCTGGTTCGGCTCACTCCATTTGGTTCAACCAGTGTGGTTCACTAGGCGCTTTCTTTATAATTAATTAAAATTAATTCATTTAACCTAAATTAAATAGGAAAAAAATTAAAATTAATTTAATTATGAATTAATACACATTTCTGGACCGTCTTGGGCTGGAAATGAATTGGCCTCGATACTTCAAATTACTCTCGGTTTTGTTCTTCTCACAGTGTTCACCGGGCCCTTTTCTCCAATTGTGTAATTCTGTCAAAAATAACCAAATTTAATCAAAATTAACTATGAAATTAATTAAAATTCATAATGTTCATATTTTTAATATAATTTAATTATTTTATAATATTTAATTTTTTTCGACAAGAATTTAACCAGAATAGCCTTATTTTAAGTTTAAAAGGGTATGAAAAAGTATATAAATTTTCATGTTTCCAGTACCCGTGATGACATCTGAAGCATCTCGATCCTCACGGTGACATGTAGCATAAACCAGTGCAGGCTGCCTCGCCTTATTCGGTCCAGCACCTCTACTCAGCTCTCTCTGTCCTCTGCCCATGCCGTTACCACCCCTAGCCTAACCCCGGCCCCTAGGTGGCTGCTGAACTACCCTGGGTGGTTATGCATTACCAGAACCCGCAGCTTGCATCTGATCATTCCTCAGCGAACAATCTTCAACACGATGCTCAGTCGATCCACATCTCAGACATGCCCCAGTAGCCCTCCAACACTTGCCCAGATGGCGTCTACCATAGTGCCCACACAGCACCAACCCCGTAGGTGCAACAGTAGGCCCAACTCTTACGGGCCCATCAGACCTGGCTTTTTTCTAGGCCTCATCCCATAATTTAAAGGCTCTGCATCCCTCTTAGCTTTCCCTCTATCTCGGTTTTGACGCTCAGTGCACTTTACTTCCTCGGCGATCTTTGCCTTTTCAACTAGTGCAAAGAAATCCTGCTCCCTCTGAGGAGCTATCAGAACCCGTAGACTGTCTCGGAGACCATCTTCAAAATGGACACAGAGCTCACACTCTGTCGCCAACATGCCCCTCGTATAACGGCTCAATCTCAGAAACTCGGCCTCATACTCGGCCACTAAACGATCTCCCTGAGTAGGACTAAGGAACTTCCGCCTTCAAGTGTCGATATAACTGGCCCCCACATATTTACTCTGGAAAGTCGTCTTAAACAAATCCCATGTTAACCAGTCGGCCTGAGTGCCCTCCTTAACCGTCAACCACCACTGATACAATTCATCTCGAAGCAGTGAGATAGCCCCCTTGACCTGCTGCTCAGTAGTAAAATCCAAATCGTCTATGATGCGTTCTGTGACCTCCATCCAATATTTAGCCATATTAGGAGCAACTCCAGCGATGCCCCTAAATAACTCTGCCCCATTGGACTGGAGCCGTTTCATAACCGACACACAGCCCCCAGATCCAGTGTTGGGCCCAGTGAACCTCCTCAAAATCCGTAGCATGGCTTGGGACAGTGTGTCGTCCCCAGCCATACGATCATGAGACCCATTCTCAGATCCAGTCTCAGTAACAGAGGACACCGGTGTCTCACTAGTTTCCATATTCGGAATTGAATCAGATGTGAAGGATTCAGCTGGAGCCTCTCTAGACCTCTACCATGGCTTCTAGTACCCCGTCCACGAGTACCACGTGTGCTTATTGTAATTCTGGATTAATCTTTATTAATAGTTTTATGCCAATCAGTTACAGTTTTGATATTTATTAACAAATATTTTATGCAGTAAAGTTATCGAAGTATTTAGAGTCTATTATAGCAAGTCAGAGTTTACTACGGTTTCTAGTTTACACTACCTAGAGTGTTTCAATAAAGTCTACTACCTACAGTAGCTTCAAATCATACAATAGTATTTTCAAACAAATCAAAACAGCATTTCAATATATTCTAAGCATGCTTTCAGACAATTCTAAATAGAGTTTCAGAAACTTACTGGATCCACACCGGAGACTCGGTGTACCACTACTTATCAAAAATTATTTCAAATCATTTCTTAAAAACCATTCTTTTTACAATCCAAATCCACAGTCGAGTTTTGTAACCTGGTTCTGATGCCACTAAATATAACACCCCAAACTCGGCCTGGACATTATGGCCGAATTTGGCGATATCACATAAGAGTGTTTTCTTAGAAACCATTTTGAATCAGGAAAACCGCTCAATTGTTATCTTTTTCGTAGTCGATATCATGTAACAGTCAAATTGTTTGAAAACGTTTTTTTATCGTAGAAGCTTTTAAAACCAATTTATTATTTATTTCGAAAACACTTAGTTTATTTTAGGAAAACCATACTTGGGCGTTGTAGCTTATAATCCATGTTCACAGTTCAAAAACCCAAATTAAAAACCAAAAGTCCAAGTCCAAAATTACATCAAAATATTCCTAAAATAATGAATAAAAAAAACAGTAAGTTTATAAACCAAATGTATGTGAGCGTGGTCACCATCGAGTCCTCCACTGCACCGACTCACCTACTACTGGGGATTACCTAAACAGATAAAACAAATAAGGGTGAGTTTTCACAAACTCAGTGTGTCTATCCCCACAGTTCAGCATGCGTATAGACATATATCAGAATATAGTCATAACTTAGGCCTAAACCCTTTTTACAGAATCGGTGTGGGCCTTGGCCCACTCAGAAACAGAATAAGATACAAACTAGGGGCTTAGCCTATCTCAGATATAGCATGCATAACAGATTAGAATAATAGAACATGCCCACCAACCCTGCACACCAACTCCGTCCAACCCAACACACCATGTAGGGATAAAATCGACCCACCCATCCCTGCACACCAAATATAGGGATAAAATCGAACCATCCAACCCTACACAGCATAAAGTACTGTAATGCGGCACATGTCAAAAATACGTAGCTTAGTTTCCAGATAACAGGCTTATGAAGCCTTGAAATACTTCCTTCTTTTCATCAAACCCACCCCAGATGCAATGCATCATACAATATGGCATGTTATAATGCAGATAAACAGATCATACATTTATATTCAAAACAATATAGATATACATGCTAAGTGTAACATGGTAACACATACATCACAATATCATATCGTAAAACAGGGGTCTAAGTATTGCTTACCGACCCTTTGACAGGTCACAGTCGACTTAGGCTACCCGTGCAACCTTACAGAACATTTCAAAAAAATAGGCTCACAGGCCCATGTGGCCTGTCCGTGTGGGCCCACACGGCCCAATTGGTCGAGCCCGTGTCTCGCACAAGATTTTGCCAAGCATTACACGGTCATGTCTGTAGCGTTAGTGGCGAGCGTGCACGGCCTAGTTCATCGACCACACGCCTGTGTACTTCCACAGGGCCTACCACACGGGCAACCACACGCCCGTGTGGTGTCGGCAGAAAGCTTTTCAGCTTTTGCTGAATCCTATTTTCTATGCAATCGGAGTACACAGCTGATATGTTTGCGATGCCCAAGCAACTCCAAGTAATCTCGAGCCTAAAATTAATCAGTACACATTCGTTTAATCACTTTAACAACCAAACAAAACCCGAATGAAAGACAGAGTATTCATCCAACGAACGATTAAAACTTACCCTCGGTCAGAAAGCAGAAACACCGAACCCTTAAAACATTAATGGCTGCTCTCCAGCCCCCTGATCAACTCCTAACAACAAAAGAAAGTCCCCTTAAATCCCTAATCCAGAAAATGCTAAGAGGAAGCAAGAACATAACTTACCAACACGCGACCAACGCTCTACTCATTGCAAAGTAGAAGGGTGAGATAAAGAAACAAAAAGAAAAAGAAAGATTTGCTGATTGAAAAAAATGAAAACGACAAGGGAAAGATGATAGCAAAACTCACGCCAAAAGTTTAAAAGAGGGGAAAAATCAAAATTGGGAAAAAATTAATAAAAATTAGAAATAACAACCCAATGATCACCCTCTAATCCCTAAATTTTCTCCTCAAAACCATCCACTAACCCCTAGCCTCATCAAAATTCTGACTCCATTCAAACACTTCCAGTCAAACAAAGTAAAAATTACATCTCCTTTGCTAACGCAGAGACTCGAACTCAAGACCCCCAACACAACAACACAGACCAACAGGCCCATTCAGATATAATTTTACCAACATTTAAACATAAGCCTATTGAACTAGATTAAAGCTTTATTCAGAAAAAACATCAAAATTTTCCAAAGGCATGGCTTGAACTTGGGACCTCACACACACACACAGAACACTTAACCACTAAAGCAGATACAGATTTATATCAAAATCTAACAGAATTAGAAATATAAATTTTGGGGCATTACATGTACCATTCCATACATGCTTCTGAAATATACATTTTCTCAAATGACAACTTAAAATATTCTAATGATACATTTTAATCCACTATATCAATTACCGACTAAAATACAAATCAAGATTAAAATCATATAATTACTTATAATAACTCATTTAAAACATCACATGACAATGTTAATCTCTATACGAACTTACCTCAATCACCATGGTCGTTACAGCTAGCTAAAAGCTAATCCAAAACTTTCGCCTTACCCCGATTCAAGTCCGATAAATTTTGTTCTTGATCTAAATAATAATTTAACTCAATTATTATAATTCCAACATTCTAACAAGTAATTTTATACAATTAAACCCTTCCATCACAAATTTACAAATTTATCCCCAATACTTTAACTTTTTTATAATTTAGTCCCTAAATTCTTAACTTGCAATTTCACCATTTTTCTAACTAAAACATGCTAGCGGATTTTACTAGGGGTCATTTACAGACCATATCTTTCATTATTTCACATTAGCCTTGAGGAATTTTACACTTTTAATGGTTTAATCCTTAACACTAAATTCATAAAAAATCACTTAACAAAACATGTTCATTTAACAACTAACTTTAATTACCTATCAATTAACTTCAAAAATTCATCAATTTCATTCACAGTATATTCCTCAACCTTTAAAAGTTTTGCAAATTAACCCTGGTCTAAGTAGTTTAAGCTAAAATGAGTTCAAGAACATAAAAATCATTAAAACAAGACTCAAAATCTTACCATGCATGAGCAAAACCACAACTGAACGTTTCCTCCTTCTTAAAAATGGTGTTTGGCCAAGAAAGATAAGAAAAATGATGAAGATGACATATGTTTCATCTTCGTTTTAATAATTTTGACTTATTTAATTACTAATCTAACCTTTAAAATCTATTAAAATCACAAAAAAACTTCTCCATCACAATCCACTATCTTAATATATGTTTTAATTACCATCTAAGTCCCCTAGATTAAAATTTCATAGCCATTTAACTTTTTTAGCTAATAGAATTCAACTTTTCCATCATTTAGAATTTAGTCCTTTTTACCTAATTAACCATTTAAACTTTGAAATTTCTTAACAAAAATTTAATACTACCTTAAATTAACCCTATAAACATTAAATAAATATTAAAATAATAACTCATTTGTCAGATTCGTGGTCTCGAAACCACTATTTTTGACATCTCTAAAATTAAGTTGTTAAAGTTATTCTTGTAGTCCATGAATTTTATGCTTCCATTAAACACCAGATAATTCGAGATGGAACTGGGGTATAAGTGAATGATGTCACAGTTTGTGGGGTAGAATTCCCCTTAACCCTAGTGCAATATGTAATTTTTATGACACACCGTATTATGAAAGCGATTTTCTTAATAATAATGATTTGGATAAATTTGGAAATATAGATATGGATAGTGTTATAAACTATTTAACTTAGGGTAAGGGAACCTAGCATTATAGGCCAGATGCTGGGTTTCCAACAAATTTTAATCAGGCTATAATGTTTCCTGTAGCAAAAATGTGGATGCAATTCATAGATACTAGAATTGCACTTGCACTAAATGTTTCTATTGTTAATACCTTTTGAGTTATTCTTTTGTATAGTATTTTGCAACAAAAACAGGTATGTGTAGGAAGATAGATCATCTGTGAGATTAAATATTGCGTGAGTGGGCAAAAAGTTAGACTATTCTTTCCTCACCTCGTAACGGCACTGTGGCAAAAGATAGGTGAGTGTTCAGATGAGTGAGAATGAGAAATTTATGAAGCCCACAAAAAGTGTAATTGGTGATTCATTATATATTCAATACATCGAGCTCCAAAGAAAACAAATCACCGAATGGAACTAGAGAAGGAAAGAGAAGATGGGCATTCTAACATCACTTAAATGGAAGAAACAATCAAAAGAGAGAAGAGGAGAAAGTGGATGTATTGAGGAGAAGCTCGATGGGATGATTAAATGGATGCAAGAAATGGGGCCAGTACTTAAGGAGTTTGCAAAAATAAGTAGGTTATGAGCCCTAAATTATCCACGTGGCATGTTCAACTCAATACTGACCTATTTTGACAGAGAATGGAATGATGAGAGAGAGAACTTCGAAGATGGAAGGGATGCATAGGATTACCTGGGAATAGAATATGAGTATAAAGTGGCATTTTAGCCATAATATACCACACCGAAAGGGCCCATAATTCAAAGCCTAATCCGGCAAACACATTCAACAGATAGGAGCACTCACCAAGAATATGGATCGGGCAAGAGAAAAGCACCTACGGAAAGAGGGCATTCACCTTCTTTAGAGGATTTACAGGAGGACTGAATTGAACTTTTTAATAATTTTTAAGAAGGATTGTATTAATTTTCCTATGGATGATTTTAATTTTTTCTAGGAGTAGGAGTATAAATTAATTTTTAGTTGTTTTGTTTGGTGTTTGGTTTTCTATGTAGGTATCCCACACAAAGGAGGCACAACAATTTGAACTATCTACAAGCAAAGTGGGAAGCACCCATAAATAACATAGGGCACGACTATGATTAATCGGGTAGCTACTTTCCTTATTCTTTTTCAGGCTTCACATTGAGGATAATCTGTTAACTAAAGTGTAGGGGTAACATAGAAAATTTGTCTCAACTTTTATGCTTTTCTTTCAATTTTTCTTGTCATTTGTGTGCTTGAGCTTATAGAAATACAAGTGATTGGTTAGGAGCATGTACATAGGTTGCTTATGTTTACAAATAAATTTTGCATGATCATAGTTGATTTTAATTTTTTATTATTATTAAACTACTAAGTTCTATACATTACACTGTAAATAGGCATTAAGCAATCAATTGTACCAGATGATATACAAAATATAAGGAAACGAGCAAGTTAGTAAGAATGATAAACGGCTAAATTTGAGTTTATTTGGTTGACTAAATTTGTGCATATTGAGATATTTAAGGGATTGTCTAAGGCATTGTTTGGAACACATCCAAAGCCAAAAAGTTGACCTGTATTAATTCACCCCCAATACCTTTTTTTAAGCCTGTAAACACTTCTTAATGAACCTTATTACAAAACCCAAACATGAAATGTTAATTTATATTTTCCCTCTTTCTTTGGTCCCAAATTGCACGACTATAGGCATCTAGCCATATTGAGGGTTAAGTAGATACATCACGGTGGATTTTGTAAAAGTAGAGTGAAATATGAAAGATTAATGTGATATAGGAACTATAGATTAGCCTAAAGTTCATAACAAAAGAAAAATTCAAAAAGAAAATCAATACGAGTAAAAAGAATACTTGATAAGCAAAAGCATTTATGAGTGAGATGTGTTGAAAAAAAAGTGACAAAGTCACAAGATTAAGAAAAACTCGTTCAGTAGTGCATAAAAACTCGTAGGCTAGCCGTAGTTACTCTATTATATTGTGATTTCCTATGTGGAGAAATAAGGAAGGTGATAGAAGGAGAAATGAGGTGGTGAGCGGGTAAAGGACACTAAGGGAGAATAATAGGAATCAATACAATGTGCCAAACTATTTTCGTGTTTGTAACCATTGGTGCTTACTGTTTTGAAATACATACCTGCCCTAAGCCTTAGAATGTTACAAGCCGAAATGTCCTATGTGACCTAGGTATCCTTATGCATAAATGGACATTATACTAAGCAGTCGCATGAGTAACTATTTTTATTTTGCTAGGATAATCAAACTACTTGTACGATTTGTTGATGGATTCCTTCATGTGAGACCTTTAGTGTTTGTATACTTTGTAATATACTGAACTTGGATGTCGAAGGTCAAAAGTGGTAAATCAATTATTGATCATGTCAAATTACTCGTAAAGATGAAATGTCTAGTCATGAACTCCAAAGTCAATACATGTATCATATTTTCTCAAGGGTCGTCTTTCCCATTTCTTATTTTTTGTGTGTGTTGTTTGAGGACAAGCACTGACTTAAGTGTGGGGGAGTTTGATTTGTTATAATTTGGTGTATCAAATTAAACTATTTTTTGCACTTTAGGAGCTTGAAAACAAGTATTATCATTAGGTTTTGATTATGTTTTAGTTAGTTTAATTAAATTCAATAAAATGTGCAAATTGAGTCTTTTATTGACCTTAGAGGCCGAATAAGGCCTAAGGGTGAGCTAATAAACTTTGTGAGTGTACAAGAGACCATTAGAAGGCATGCTAAACCGATACTGATCGCTATATCACAATACGAAAAATTCAACGTCCCAATATAGGGAGCAGAATGGAGGACTTCCGAGACTACCTTCAATGTAGCAACATAGCCTAAAGCTATCATGACATACCCCTGAAGACATCTTGAAGAAGAATATATTGATTTCTATGTCATGACACAGGTCTTGATTTGTCGCAACATCGACTTTGGACGGGAATTAATACAAGGCAGGGTGCGTTTTGGTCCGCACAATCAAACTTAAAGCTCAAGAACATCAGGTAACCTTGGGTAAAAACGACAGCCACCTCAAATCTATAAATAGGCTCATTTTTCATATGTTATGGACACGAATTACTTAACTTAGAATATTTCTTTTAATTTCAATTTAGTTTCTCTTTTCTTAGGTTTTAAATTTCTTTACTATTTGTTCTTTGTTTTATCTCAGGAGATCTGATTTGTGGATGCAATTAAACTTTGTAGATTTATTCTTCTTCATAATAAAAATAAGGTTTTTTCTTAAAATTTATACTTTTGATTCAATTATCATGTTTACGCTTTATATCAAATCTATATTGTTTACGAAAATCATGAGGAACTAATCCCTCTATGGGGGATTAGCGAGTAGAGGTATGATCTATTAACTGTTTTGTAAGGTTACTTAATGGATTAATTGTTTGGGAAAGGAAAAACTTAAACCCTAGGCTTGACGACCCTAGGAAGTCATCAAGGTGAGAATTAACCCAAAATTGGTATGACCTATCCGTGAACACCTTCACCCCAAATGGTCTGAATTGTGAGGTTGGAAGATAAGTAGTTCCACTTTTCAATTTATCAATAATTATTTATTTTTCATATTTTTATTATTATAAAAACCTATAATACCCCTAAAACCCCGTTTATTTATATTTTCATAATATAAGCTATTTCAAGTACTAATTAGATCTTTTGGTGTTTAGGTTGAAATTGATCTAGTACCAGCCTTCTTTGGGTATGATCCTCAAAATTCTCACTCTATTGTAACTATATTACAACTTGACCCGTATACTTGCGGATACCACCTTACTTCTATATATCTTTTGTTACAGTATACACACTTTAGATGTTAGTACGTCCGAAGGTAGTCACTCCACTTCATTAGCATCACATTGCATCACCAGATTCACCTGCTTAGAAAAATTCAAACCATCAATTTTCTTACCAAGAGCTTCAACTTGATTTGCTAACATAGAAATTGCACCAATACCAAAAACTCCAACTACCTTAGCAAGTTTTACTCTTGTAACTTGCCACTGATAATTATTCGGTGTCATCTCCTCAATAAACTCTTGAGTTGCTTCAAGTGTTTTGTTATTTAATGTTTCGCCACCTACTGCATCAATCATCTATTTAGTCGAGGGATTCAAGCCATTGTAAAAAGTTTGAACTTGGAGCCATAAAGGTAGGTCATGGTGAGAACACCTTCTCAGTAAATCCTTAAATCTCTCTCATATATCATAAAGAGTCTCAATATCAAATTGAACAAAAGAAGAGATATCATTCCTCAACTTAGTTGTTTTATCCGGTGGAAAATATTTCAATAAAAACTTCTCAGTCATTTTATCCCAAGTCGTGATAGAACCCTGTAGAAGTGAATTCAACCATTGTTTTGCCTTACTTCTTAAAGAAAATGGGAACAACCGTAAGCATATGGCATTATCAGTAACACCATTGATATTGAAAGTGTCGCAAATCTCTAGCAAGTTAGCCAAATGAGCATTCGGATCTTCAACTTGCAACCCATCAAATTAAAATATTATTTCACTATCTGAATTGTATTCGACTTAATCTCAAAATTATTCGCTACAACTGTCGGTCTGACAATACTCGATTCAGTCTCTATAAGAGTAGGCTTAGTAATCATACATAGTTCGAGGAGCAGGATGTGCAAAAGGTTGCTGATTATTTTGATTATCATCCATCTCCACAGTAATGTTCTTTTTCTCTTAATCATCTATTAATATCTGTTGATCTTACCTTACTTCTCTAACTTCTCTCTGATTTCTGCGAGCAGTTGACTGCCTCCGAACGTACTAACATCCAGAGTGTGAATACTGCAAATAAAGATATAGATTTGAGGCAGTGTCCGCAAGTATTCATGTCAGGTTGTAATATAGTTTTATAACAAAACACTTGGTAAGAATTCTGAGGATCATACCTAAGGGATTGTAGTTTGGGAAAATCTGTTATCAAGTCAATTACGAGAAATAATTACTAATCTACTTAAGTCACGAATTAGTTGTGTTAATCAAGAAGCAATATAATAATAAGACACTAAATAAACCTAACTAAACCTAAATCTACTCCTAGGTTCCTGTATCAATTTTTTCTATTCAATATTTTGACTACGCGAGTTCCTTTTAGCCTAGATCCAATTGTCTTACCTAATTAATTATTGAAGTAGAGTTCTAATCAATCAAGTAGTCGATACCCTAGCAGGATCTTAGATCTTCCACTACAATAAAGAGTCAGCAAGAATTACTTATCTTTCGACCTCACAGTCCAAATAGGTCCGAGGTATTACTTATCTTCTGACTTCATAGTCCAGATCGGTTCGAGGTTAAGGTATTCACAGATAGGTCATACCAATTTTGGGCTAATTCCTACCTAAATGAGATTCTATGGTTGTTAGGCCTAGGGTTTGTTTCATGTTCTTCCTTTCCCAAACAGCTGATCCGCTAAGAAACTCTATCATTCAAGTAATTAATTAAATTAAATATTTGAAACATGCAAAATATGTAGAAAACACAAATTGATTCTAATCTTTACACAAACATTCATCTAACAATGTTAAAGAAAGAAATATAAGAAGAGACTAAGGAAAAGAGATGATCATGGATTCATCGATGAAATTGTGGTTTTAGAACAATCTCCACTCGCAAAAGTCTCACTTCAGAATAGGATTTTTTGATTGCAAGAACATAAAAAAAATCTAAGTAGAAATTATGAATGAAAGAAAAAACTAAGAATCAAAACCTTAAAAATTGTCTATTTAAACTGATTACAATGGCATTTATATAGGCTAAACTCGAAATATTAAAGTGCATAAATTATCCTTGAAGTCCTTAGAGTTCAATTGGGACAAATACACCTAATTTCCCTCCAAAACGTAATTAAAATATGCAAGAGTTTTTGGGTTGCACAAGGGGTTGATTGTAACACAGACCTGCAGTTTTGTAACATTCAAGTCTGATGTCACGACAACAAAGGTCGATTTTGTGACATCAAAGGCAATTTTGCTCTAGAACTTGTTTTTAGTTTTTTTTTTCGACATTAAGACATCAATATCTTGGTGCTAAGACATAGGCATCAGTTTTGGCCAAAATAAGAATCTTTAGCTCTCGACATGACCTACAAGACCATATAACCTTATTTAGATATATAAAACGCAATAAAACTACTAGAAAGCATAAATTACTACTTTATGTATGACGACCTAAATATATACTAAAATATTTTGATTTACTATTAAACAAGCTATAATTATGTGTAAAAAAGGATGTAAATAATAGTATGATTTATGGCAGATCATCAGTCTTTTCAATTTCACTATAAAAAAATAATAGTTCCAAAGGGTTTCCTCTAGTCATAAACCAAAAGAAACTGTCAAAATCAAACAAACGAAACAAATTAGAATGTAAAAATTAAATTTAAAACAAAAATAAAAATAGCTAAATTAATAGAAATAAAGTTTTCCTAATATTTTAGTCCCCAATAGTGCAAAAACTTGGTGTCCACGAAACCAACTAAAAATTTGACTAAGGCAAGTGTACCTATCAATTAACAGTATAACTACAGTGACCAAATATATCGTTCCCACAAAAACTAAACGTACTAGTAATTACTATCCTTTTTTTATTATTTAACCGATAAATTTGAGTGATCGATTAAAACTAAAATGAACAAATTAATTAACTATGAACGTGACAATAAATAAATCGGGAAAATAATAGAGTAAACAACCAAGAAGTGAAACAATACCTAAGAAAGAATTCACCTAGATTTCATCTCATCATCATCAATCTAAATTACTCAATTTATTCACTTAGTATCTTGATCCATAGAAATCCCTAAATAATACTAATATCTCTTCAAGAATAAGAGAAATGGCTTTAGGTTGATTAATTGAAATTTCTTTCTAATTAAAACCTCTATTATCGCATTAAATCGATCAATGGATTCCTTATTAGATTTGACTCTAATTTTGTAAATTTATGTCATCCTATTTCTAGGATTGCATGCAACTCCATTCAATTATGCTAGATCTACTCTTAAACAAAGGATATTCCTCCTCTGATTTAAGCAAATCAAACATGGATCAATAATCTAGAAATATTAAACCAAGAATTAAGCACACATAATGGAGAACAAGATATAAGTCTTTATTGCGTAGAATAAAAATCAAAAGATAGAATTCATCATAGGGTTCATCTTCCCTAGGTATTTATAAAATTAGTTCATGCTTGCAAATAAAAACTCTCAAAGATAGTGTATTTGAAAAAAATAAAGAAACTCATTATAATCTCTTAAGAAATCAACTGGGACTCTTCAATCGTGATAGAAATCTACTTCAAAATCCGATTCAATGGTGTTTTTCAAGTTATTTTCTTAAGTATTCTATGACGGCTCACTCCTATCTTCTTATTTTTGTCATATATAGGTCTTAAAATGCCCGAAAAAGCTAAAAATCACAGTTTTTATAGGTTTAGGGTGCAAATTGCAAAACTGACACAACCTGATACATGGCCGTGTGTTCAAGCTATGTGGAATGGTCCAATCCGTGTGGCCCATGTACATTGCTTCAATTTTTTTAGTTTTCGCTCATTTTTCGCTTATTTTGCTCCCAAATGCTCTCCTAAGTATAAAAACATGAATTTAAAGGATTATGAGCATAAATTCACCATGAACATCGAATAATCACCCAAAAAAGAATTAAGAATGAGACTAAAACATCTTACTTTTAGCACCTATCACAATCTTTGACTAAGGGTCGTAAGAAAATGTGGTTAGAGGGACAACATTTCTAGACATATGAATTACAACCTACATATGTTGCACTTTAGGCTTTTGCCATTAGGAACTGGTTGCCATCAAAGGCAGCATGTGTGTCAACAAAAAGATGGCTTTGGTATTTTATAAGGTAACATCCTTTATTCCTCTTGATTTAGGAAAATTAATATAGGATGAGATTTTCAAACATACAAGAATGAAGAAAAAGCAACACATTTTTTCGTTCCTTGCATTGATCTCTCAAATCTTGTTACAAATAAGAAAATTCCTCTGATTAAGGATGATGAACCTAAACTGTAACACCCCAAAATTTTTATTTTTGTTTCTGTTAAAATGTGACACAAATATCTGTCTGCTTCAGTGGTTAAGTGTTCTGAGTGTGTGTGTGAGGTCCCAAGTTCAAGTCCTGCTTTTGGCAAATTTTGATAATTTTCTAATTTAAGCCTTGTGTTTGGAGAGTATGCTTATATTTAATTATTGGTAGAATCATATCAGAATGAGTTTGTTGTTCTGGTGGTTAAGTTGAGTGTTAGTTGGCTGGAGGTCCTGTGTTTGAATCCTTGTACGAGCGTGGGTATTATTTTTGCTCGATTATCAGACAGAAGTTCGATTAAACTAAAAGTCTAGAGAGTGGATTAGTGGGAGAAAATCAAGGGATGAGATCATATTTTATTTATATTTTTATTTTTATTATCTTTATGTTTTCAAAATTTTCTCTCTCATCTTCCAAATTTTCAATCTGACGTTCTCTTCAATTTTCTTGCTGGGTTCTCACGTTTTTCTCTTCCGATAAAACTTCTTTTCATTTTGCTTCCTTTCCGACTATGTTGGTGGTTATTATCGTTGGATTGTGCCTGGTTCGTGAGTTTTTAATTGGTTGGTAAGTGAATTTTTCCCTCTTGTGATTGTTGGTTTCGACTTTTAAGCAATGACAATTTATAGTAATTGATGAGTGTTAATTCCATTTAGGAGCAGATTGTGGAGCAGGGAATTGCACCTCTTCGGTTTAGTGCACTTTTGGCAGTTTGTAATCGGGGGTAAGTCAGTTCTGTTTTGATTTGAATAATGAAATCGTTAAAACAAGTTACTAAATCGAGGTTGGATGCTTTGTTTATAGGTTTTGGAAGGCTTGGGAGTGGTTTCACATCGAATCGATACCAAATGTGTACCCAAAAATGTAGAAAATGGGATTCGGCGAAGCCAAAATTACAAACTGTAGACGCCACATGGGCATGTGTTCGCCCTTGTGTGACAACACAACCGTGTGATAGACGAAAGCCAGGCCGTGCGCAAGACACGGCGGTGTGACGGTCGGGGTGTGGCTGTGTGGGTAACACAGGCTAAATCGAACTAGGCGTGTAAGCCCATACGGGCGTGTGAAATTTGTGCCAGGCCGTGTGATTCACACGGGCCAAGGCCAATCTGGGCGTGTGGGCCCACACAGGCAAGCCACATAGGCGTGTGGGTCTATTTAGCTAAAATGTTTCCTAGGGTTGCACGAGACCCCAAGTCGACTGTGAACCTACTGTAAGGTGGGTAAGCGCTACTTAGACCCTAAATCGTGTGATCTGACCATACAATGTATGTATTGAGCATGTTAAATATATGCATGTTTACTAATCTGTATGTATGACTGATAACTGGATATTAGCATGTAAGCATGTATTTCTGTATATCTGCATTGAGCATGTTTAGTTGCATCTGCATTGGGATGGGATGATTGATTATTGGAGGAAGTGTATTGAAAGGCTTTCATGCCTATTATCTAGCATTTCAATTTTGCAATATTACTAATATGTCTTTGCATTCTGCATGCGACTTGGTGTGTAAGGCGGGTGAGTGTTTTAAACCCCACATGGTGTGTAGGGATGGTCGGAGATGGTGTGTAGAGGCTAGTGGGTAGGATACTAATTTTTGTTATCAGTATGCATCTTGTATTTGAGATGGGCTAGGGCCATAATTTATATCTGAGATCGTATTTGAATGGGCTAAGGCCTAAATCAGATCTGAATCAGAATGGGCTTAGGCCTGCATCGCATTGACTTTATGTATGTCTTCGTGGGGATTACACATCGAGTTTACGTAAAATCACCCTTCTGTTTTATCTGCATGGTAATCCCAGACTTAGACGAATCGGTCGTGAGACGGCTCAACAAAGACCACATGATTATTGAACTGTTTTAAATTCGTTATGGTATTTATTTCCTATTTGTTTTCTAGGGTATTTTGATTTAATTTGGGACTTTTGAATTGTTTGCCTTCGTTTTGGATTTCAACTGTTTTCATGAACTTTAGAACTGCAACGAAAACTTGGTTTTATTAAAGACAACGCTTTTCCTAAAATGCGAATGATTTTTTTTAAATATCACAATTTTAAAAGCTTCCACTACAAAATGTGTTTTTAAACGAATCAATTTAACGAGAAATAGTTTTGAAATTGACGAAAGATAAATAAAAGCTAACAAACGGAAACGGTTTTAACTTAATAAATTTGATTTCAAAATTTCATTCCATGTGACATCGCCAGATTCGGCCATAACATCTAGGCCGGGTTTAGAGTGTTACATAAACCTTAGCAATTTGAGTTGAAGTATTAAAGCAAATGGACTAAAGGAAAATATATTACATCAGAGTTTGAGGCTGAAGATGAAGAAGAGGAAAGATCTAAATCTTGTTCATATTAGAAGCAAATGTTCCTCTAGTTCCAACTCAGGGTACAACTATTGCCGAGCAAGCAAAATTGGTTTAACCTCATGATGCAAAGGTAGCTTACATGATAAGCGGTCGGGTAGTTAGCTTTAAAGCTGACGTCCTTGATATGTAACTTGAACTTCCTTTGAATTTTGGTCCGAAAAAGGAGCTATAAGTTGTAATTGTAAATGGTGAATCTAGGAGACATTGGGAGGAGTCTCGTTTTCTGGTGATGTTTTGGTTTTATTTTATTTTATTTTATTTTTGTCTCTGAGTGTGTAAGTGTGATTGGTGTGTGGCGCAATTTTGAAAGGACTTTTAGATTAATATGACTTTAAGATTTATGGTTATTTTGTATTAGGAATTTTTTGTTAAGCGATATTATTAATATATGATAGATGTTATTTGTTATTAAATATTTTTATTTTGTATTATCACTGTAAAGGATTGGTTGGAATACAAGCTTTCTCATATAAAAGATTATTTTTTTCATTAACAAAAACTTAATCTGAATATTATGTTCTTTTCCTAAGTTTACAATAAAATCTACGGCACATCTTTTTAATTACGAGTAACTAAATTTATTTTCCTACCCAAAGACATAGACAAAAGCTTTGTTTTATAGAATTGTGAGATGTAAAAGCGTTTTTCAATCTTTTCTTAATGATATTTGCGTATCTTTTATTTTACGAGATAGATAGAATCGCCTTTTAGTATTATTCTTAGTGTTGTTCTAAGAAATATTACTTGTTTAGTATTTAAAATGATATATAATTTATTAGAGTAAATTGACAAGTAACTGTCTTTTTATTTTAATAATTAGAACAAATTAACATAGATAGATTAAGAGGAAATTTGGGTTAGGCTATGAGAATGGATGTTCAAATTTCAATGAATTACGCAATTGAGCTTGTTAATTAAGGTAGGGTATTTTCTTTAATCCGTAAAGGGATAATTAAAAATTAAAATGAAAATTAAAGATTCCAAATTTATGATTAGAAGTTTCTCTGTAATGAAAAGAATACAACAAAGCTATCCAATGAAACAGAGGATTAAACTAGTTTCCCAAATTCAGGGAAGAATTGGTATGCTACAATACTATTAAAATGATTAAGAAAACACTAATAACAAAAAAATGGTAATGGAATCACCCTTGGTAGTGGGCTTATGAATTTCATTGATTACGGTGTGATAACTGATGAACTCTCTTAACATATGGGCAAATCTGGCGGCGGCATGACATGAAATTCATATGATGGTTCTATTTTATTCTACTAATGCTAATATGTTTCACTGTATTTGATATTTTTTTCCGTTCAAATAATTATTCGACTAACACTGAGCTTTTCATAAGCTCACACCCAATAGTGTTAAACTTTTCAGGTAAACCTCAAAATTAGGATCAGACTCAGCATTCAGAGAATCAACTTGGACCTCGGATTATTATTTTTAATTAAGTATTATTTAAGTCTTTATTGGCTTTGACTTGTAATTTTTAATTATTTATAGTTTGTGGCTTGGTAACTTTTCTTTTGGGGATTTTTGCATACATGAATTACTCAAGCATAATAAGACACTGCATGATATCAGGCTTAATTAAATTTTGATACTGTTCCCTAGTTTCCCCTACATTGCAAAAAACTGTTTTTGAAAAACAAATTGATAAGGCAACTAATTTTCTAAAATGACTTGAAAATTGATTTTTCCGCTGCATTAGTTTAACTTCGATTTTTTTTCTAAAGAAGAGTGACAAACAAACGATTTTTCTAAAACAACACTATCAACAATAAAATGAATCCTAAGCATACATGACCTAATGAATGAATGCTTTTAAGCTAACTCAAAATACAACTACGGTTTCTTTAAAATAAGTTTATTTAAAGTCTTAAAAAGTAATGTAAGTTAACTTAGCCATTTTGGTGGCTCATATAGCCTTCTCAATCTAGGCATAACGTCTAGGCCGGGTTTGGAAGGTTACAATATCCTACGATATTTTACAAAACCTCGGTTTTACGCAAACAAATGTTTTTGAAAATACAAGCTCAATTTTCAAATATAACTTTCCGCTGCAAATTTTCTTTTTTACTTAAAGGAACAAGCAATTGACGATTTCATTAAAGATTATAACAATATGTTTTTCCTAAAATGTGGACTCGTTGGTAAAAATATTCTTGAGGTTTTTAACATGATAGCGAATGTCATGACCCTAATTCATAACATTCCAATATTTGGCCATAATGTCTATGCTAGGTTTGGGGTGTTACAACATTGCTCGCTTAGTGAACTATTCTCGTCAATGCAAAAAGAAATAGCCATCGGCTTCATTGTATCCTCGAGATTAATTTGCTTGTAACTCTTTTGTACACCGAAGATAGTTGGGGGTGAATATCACCTTAAAGATAGTGGCTTGATACACACCTTGAAGCCTTATCCTATTTCTTCTTTTTCTGTTCAAGTTCCGTTTATGTGTTCGAGATTTTTTCTCACCGGTGTTTTTGTATTAACAATTATATTTGAAAATATTCCAACACAACATAGATAGATTAAGAGGAAATTTGGGTTAGGCTATGAGAATGGATGTTCTAATTTCAATGAATTACGCAATTGAGTTTGTTAATTAAGGTAGGGTATTTTCTTTAATCCGTAAAGGGATAATTAAAAATTAAAATGAAAATTAAAGATTCCAAATTTATGATTAGAAGTTTCTCTGTAATGAAAAGAATACAACAACCAAATTTATGATTAGAAGTTTCTCTGTAATGAAAAGAATACAACAAAGCTATCCAATGAAACGGAGGATTAAACTAGTTTCCCAAATTCAGGGAAGAATTGGTATGCTACAATACTATGAAAATGATTAAGAAAAACACTAATAACAAAAATATGGTAATGGAATCACCCTTGGTAGTGGGCTTATGAATTTCATTGATTACGGTGTGATAACTGATGAACTCTCTTAACATATGGGCAAATCTGGCGGCGGCAGTTGGATGGTCTGCAATTCACCAACTCCATTTTCGACAAGGAAAGCCATTGCCAAACCCCAATTGATATGAACATCCAGGTGACAGTGCATGATCCACACTCCTATTAACAAAATTCAAAATGAATGGTTATTTCATAAAAGAAAAAGTAGCAGTAATTGAAATGATGAAGAAGAGTGTTTACCTGGATTATCAGCGACGAATCTAATGACTGCCCATCCATTCACAGGCACTCCAACAGTGTTCCTCAAAGGTGGATCAACAAGGTTGAATTTAGAAGTATCCTTTTTAGGATCGAAGTTCCCGAAACCTTGTGCAATGATATAGAAATCGTATCCATGAAGATGAATTGGATGATTCTCAGGTGTCACTATGCTTGTGTCTTGGAGCACAATTTGTACCCTTGAACCATACTTCAATTTGTACAACTTGGTTCCCGGAACAGGTTGAAAGAGCGATCGGCTCACGTTTCCGGTGTAGTCAAATTTCAATGGAGGGTTTGCTGGGAAATCTGTGGTGAAAACGCCTGGAATTCCTTGTTGGTGAGCTTGCAACAGAGAGAAGTTGCGCGGGAGCACGAATGAGACGTTGTTCATGCTCGCTGTGAAACGTGTACCATTGGGTCCTTGGCAACGACGTTTTCGGAAATTGGGTGGGCATTTGTTGAGTCCGAGGCCGATTGTGAAGAACAGGCTTTCATCTATATCGGTTGGGACTTCGGCCTTTTCTAGACTTCTAAAGCTTTGGCTGAAGGTGGTAACAGTGTTGGTGTCGTTGTAGGCTGGTAAAGAAGGCATGATTGGAGTGGGTGCATTGCATTTTTTGGCAGCGCAAGAGGCAGACTTGTATTCGAGAATGGCGGTGGTGGTCGTGTTGTCAAATGGTGCGTTTTGCGCGCTTTGGTAGGCTCGAGCTGCCATGTAATATCGAGATGGTGGCTGATCACCTCGGATAAGAACATCAGTGGTTTGGCCGGGGCCTAACATGAGGACGGAAGTGGTGAAGGGTTTGGTATAGGAAGCATCAGCTCCAACAACAGTGAGCTTATGGTTGGCTACTTTGAAGAAAAGCGGCTGGTTCAAGGCGGCATTGATCACTCTGAGGAGATTCGTCTCCCCGGAGTCGATGGGAACTACTGTAGTCTCTGCAAAAAAGAAACATCAGTTAATAACATCGGCTTTGTCACCCGAATGTGCGGTACGAATTCAATTGGTTCGGAGCAAATTACCCTTGGAGGAGCATTTGTAGAGATCACCAGGTTGAGCATTGATGGTATATGCATCAGAGACATTTGGAGCTGCCCCTGTTCTTGTTGCTTCCTCACCACATCAATGGGATTTGCATCCCACCATTCGCCTAATCATAATCGTATTCATCAGCATAACATTTCATTTTGATCATCACAACCATTTGTACTCGTAACCGAAAAGGAATCTTTACCGAGAAGAATCGGTGTTTCGCGTTTCGGCTTAGGGAAAGGGTAGGATTTGCCTTCTCTGGGACGGATGATGAGAGCTCCATAAACAGTGGCTCTAAGCCATGAACTGTGAGCATGCCACCACAATGTTCCTTCTTGTCCTTGAACTGTAAATCTGTAAGTGTAACTTCCTCCCGGTCTAATCGGACACTGAGTCACGAATTCTGGTCCATCTGCCCATCCAGTTCTCATTTGCCGCACACCATGCCTGTATATCAAAGTGGTTAGGGTAATTCAAACGTGCAAATGACAACTAGAAATGAATGAAAGCTGATGACATGCGTGCATGGCATGCATGCATGAACGAATTTGCAGTTATTAAATTACCAGTGGATGGTGACGTTATATCGGCCTTTGTTGACAACTTGAACTTCAAGGGTGTCGCCATTCTTGATCTCCAAGGTAGGTCCAGGAAACATGCCATTAACAGTGATGGTGTTGTGAGTCTTGCACAGCCTCTTCACTTTTGTTGCTTGAATCTGTTTCATTCACCAACCAACATCAAGTTTTTTTATTTAAATGTCTAATGACAACCAATTTATCAGAAAGATATATATATATATATATATATCAAAAGAAAGAAGTAAAAGAACATACAACAAATCGATGTCGTTGAACTTCAGCATTTGCAGACAATGAAAGGAAAATGACAAGGAAAATGAAGGAAAACTTGTTGAAAATCCCCATTTAATCAAAGCTTAGAGAGCAAAAAGCTTTGCTTATTGGTCTGAGAAGTGATATGAGACAGAGATAGAGAACAGGGGTTTTATAGGAAAGATTAGAGTAGTTGTTTAGAGGTTGTCAGATTAGGTTTTGCTTGGGCTAAAATGGTGATCTTTACACTAGGTTCAAACCTGCAACAGAGTTGTTGCACCCACTAGCCCATTAAAACTGAATTATGTCTTCAATGCTTGCTTCACAAGGATTTTTTTTCTCTCTTTCTAGATCAACAAATTTTCTTATAATTCCTTTTAATTTTTTTTTTCCAAATTAGTTAGATGATAAACTCATTCTTTGAAAATTAATCATACCCTGCTCATGTACATGTAGTCATGATTTATACTTGAAATTAATCAGATTGAAGTAGAATTAACCAAGTCAACATTCTTTATTTTCTTGAGAACCAGCTCTTGTCATGTAGATGTGGTTTTACACACTAGCCTATTTAAATATAATTTTCAGAATTTACCAAAGTCTTCCAACGTCAGCTCATGAAAATGTAAAGGGAAGATATATGATAGACACGTGAGATTAAGCAAAGTTTGTTGAAAGCAAATCAGTTTAGGCTAAATGCAGGCTTAAAATCTAAAAGATTTGAATGTATATTTTCAAAGAAAGGACATATTGAATAAATAAATCAGTCCACTTTTGTTAGGTGGCAATTATTATTAAAATAAAGAGATTTGATTGAGTCTAACAGCAGATTTCTTAACGACATGTCGGGTGGATACTTCAACCAGTGACTTAGAATTTTTATTATAATTGAAATTAGTTAGATTATCTTACAAACAGTTAAGAGAAGATCTATGTTACACGCATGCTGTCATGTTTGCTGAACTAGAAAAGTTCATTCCAGTCTTGTTAGCTCACGTTGTCATTCAAAATCGCATTTGTCATGCTAAAAGTCTTAAGTGTGTTGTAATACGGTATGTCAGTATCATTTAGTTTTTTTCTTTATTGAGTGATCAATCTTTTATTACCAAAATTGGAACATGTTTGTAGTTTTGGATAATGCTGACTGTTGGAATTTTTTAATTTGAGGGTTTGGTAGGATATAGGTATATAATTGAGTTTATATTTGTGAAACATCGAGTCAATATAGATAATGTTTTTCAAGTTTTTTTTAAAATATTAATCTCATTATATGTTGTTATTATATTTGTTCTTTTTAAATAGAAGGATAATGCGCTTCAACGCACTTAAGCCCACGTCATCCTGCACTGATAACAATACCGATGCCGCTAAGACTCAATTGGTATAATGCTTTGCAAGTTAAGTGTGAATTTTCGTAAATGATATCATGGCAATAGTCGGTTGAAATATAAGATTAAATGTTACATCGTAAGAGAATCCCAAAGTAGGAGTTTGTTGCGCGGAAGCGTGTGAAAGAGTAAAATTATTGTACTGAAAAATCACACCAAGTTCAATTCCCAGGAAAGAGAGGTAGATCACGAAGATCACTTAAATACCAAGTCTTTCCTAGCAGAATATCCTCTATCGTAATTTAATAGCACAATAAATCACTACAATCACATTCTCAAAATATGCAAAACAAATAATAAAGAACACGAGAATTTTAACGAGGTTCAAGAAATTTTGCCTACGTCCTCAAGGCACTACCAAATATATTTCACTCCAAAAATTACAAGTGAAATTTACAAATAGAGAGAGAATAATGCCTTAAGTAGAGAATGGCAATTATGGGATGAAGAAAGTAAGAAATGGTTAGGCCTATTTATAGTTGAGGTTCAAGGATCAACTTGCAATGTCCCTATACAATTAGGGACCAAAATTGCAATTATCCCATGCCAACTTTTAACCCAACTTGCCAACCAATATTACTTTCTACTTTCGGTGCCCACCCATTTGACTTTTCAAAGAATGGTGGGTTCCAATAATCTCCACCTTGAAGATTTGATTAGGATAATCTTATCTTCACACAATTCTTCTGCTTTTGACAACAATACTTGATAGTGCCTTCTTCAACTGTTAAACTTGCAGATATTAATCAAGTTCAAACAATGTTTGAACTTGGTTGCTGTTACCACCTTGGTCATCATATCTGCGGGATTATCTGCAGTCTTGATCTTCTGAAGACAAATTTTCCCCTCTTCAATAATTTCCCGCACAAAATGGAATCGTACGTCGATATGTTTTGTACGAGCATGATAGACTTGATTCTTTGCTAAATGAATAGCAGTTTGACTATCACAATACACGTTAATATGCTCTGAACCAACCCCAAGGTTTTAGCCATACCTTGTAACCAAATAGCCTCCTTTACTGACCTCTGTTACTGCCCATGTACTAAACCGTGGTTGACAATGCAATCAGAGACTATAGTGTAGACTTCCAACTTATTGGTCCTCCAGCAAGTGTAAACACATAACCGGTGGTTGATCTTCGCTTGTCCAAATCACCAAATAGTCGAATCAACGTACCCAATAACACCTTTACCAAGTGTATTATCCTCTTGAACAGTAATCCAACATCCACAGTCTTACGAATATACCGTAGAATCCATTTCACGACTTGCCAATGTCCTTTTCCAGGATTATGCATATACCTACTCACTATACTAACTGCCTGTGAAATGTCGGGTCTTGTACACACCATTGCATACATCAAGCTACCCTCTGCATTAGAATACGGAACTTGCAACATGTATTCTCGTTCCGTATTCGTCGAAGGAGATAGTTGTGCAGAAAGCTTGAAATGAGAAGCCAACGGGGTACTTACAGGTTTTGTCTGCTCGTTCATGCCAAACTGACTGTAGTACCTTTTTCAAATACTGCTCCTGAGACAAGCTAACTCTATTATGAGCTCTATCTCTCCATATTTCCATGCCGAGAATCTTTTTAGCTTCTCCTAGATCTTTCATCTCAAACTCGAGATTGAGTTGAGTCTTCAATCTTTCAATCTCAACTTTGCTCTTAGATGCTATTAGCATATCATCAACATATAAGAGCAAGTATATGAAAGTTTCTTCTTGTAGCTTCTGAAAATACACGCAATGATCAAATTTACTTCTTGTGTACCTTTGCCCTTTCATGAACTGATCAAATCGCTTGTACCACTGCCTCGGAGATTGCTTCAATCCATAAAGCGACTTTGTCAGTTTGCAAACCCAATTTTCTTTCCCAGCAACCTTGAATCCATCTGGCTGAGTCATATAGATTTCCTCTTCCAAATCACCGTGTAAAAACGCGGTCTTCACATCAAGCTGAACTAGTTCAAGATCATATTGCGCAACCAAGGCTAGCAAAATTTGAATAGACGAATGCTTCACAACTGGAGAAAACACTTCATTGTAATCTATTCCTTCTTTCGGCGTAACCCTTTGCTACCAATCTAGCCTTGTATCGAATTTCAATTTTATCGAAATCCTTCCTTCTTTGCATATACCCATTTGCATCCAATTGCCTTCTTTCCTTGGGTAGTGTCACCAACTCCTGTGTCTTATTTTTATGAAGAGACGCATTTCTTCATTCATTGCTTGCTTCCACTTTACACCATCGGGGTTACTTACATACGTGTAAGTAGAAGGAACATCATCATCTACAATTGGAAGTGCATAGGCCACTATATCATCAAAGCGAGCAGGCTTACGAATCTCTCTTCTTGGCCTTCTATATGCAATTGAATCTTGTTGTTGTAGAGGTTCTTGGTAGGAACCTCTTCATCATTTGTCCCTCCAATATTAGTGGATCATCGTTAACCTTTTCAAGCTCCACCGCTGCAAAGTACTCTTGGTTTTGTCATCCTTTGTGAATCCTTGTACTTCAACATGGTTGATTCATCAAAAGTCACATCTCTCGAAAACAATTTTCCTTGTATTAGGACACCGAGACGGTATCCTTTTACTCCATCAGTTATACCCAAGAATAATGCTTTCTTTGCTCTTGGGTCTAACTTAGATTCTTTACATGATAATATGCGGTGGAACCAAATACATGTAAAGAATCATAATCGATAGTGATTTACAGTCCACATCTCCATAGGAGTTTTTCCATTTATTGCGGTGATGGCAAGCGGTTAATTAGATGGCACGCATATGTAATCGCTTCACCCAAAATTCTTTGTCCAATCCAAGATTGGACAACATACATCGAACTTTCTCCAAGATAGTTCGATTCATGCGTTCTGCCACCCCATTCTGCATGGTGTATCCCGAACAGTGAAGTGTCGCACAATGCCCTCATCTTGGCGGACTTGTAGAAATGGATCGTTTTGTACTCAAGACCATTATCGATCAAGTCGTTTGACCTTTCGACCATCGAGTCTCCACCATCTTCTTCCATTTCGAAATGCATCCAAAACTTCACTTTTTCTTTTCATTAGATACACCCATACTTTTCTTGAATAATCATCAACAAAAGTAACAAAATAGTGCATACCTCCCAAAGAAGCTACTTTGGTAGGTCCCCACACATCATCTTGTGAACGTAGTCCGAATTCCTTTCGTATTGTGAATTGTTTGGACCAAATTTTACCCTCTTCGCTTGCCCGAACACAATGTTCACGAATTCCATTTTGCAAGAATTTGCACCTTTCAACAAGCCTTGCTTCGCCAATGTCTGCAAAGCTTTTTCACCAAGATGTCCCAATCGCATATGCCATAATCTGGTAGCCTCTGAATCTACATTTTTGTAGAAATTGTTGATGTTGATCCAATAACTGTACTTCCATTTAAAAAGTACAAGTTATTTCTTCTTGTGCCTTTCATCACCGTCAATTGCCCAGCTACTACTTTTAGTAATCCATCTCTCAAAGTGATTGTGAGCCCTTTAGATTCTAGGGCCCCTAATGAGATGAGATTTTCTTCGAGCTAGGTACGTAGCGAACATCTGTCAAGACTTGGATTGAGCCGTCGTGATTCTTCAATTGGACTGTACCCACTCCCATTGTCTTACAAGCACTATCATTGCCCATAAGAACAATTCCACCTTCTAGCTCTTTAAGACTAGAAAACCAGTCCTTATTAGGACACATATGGTAAGTACATCCTGAATCCAAAATCCACTCATCCGTTTGACATGCCATTGCCATGCCAACCAAGCTAAAGTCGACTCCTCATCATGCTCACTACACATGCATTAGAAATAGCCTTGCCCTTTGTAGCTTAGGACAATTCTTTTCCAATGCCCTTTTCACGGCAAAAGGCACATTCATCTTTGGCGGGTCTCCTTTGGACTTTCCCTTCTACCGAGATTCTGTCACTGTGTGAACGACCTCTTCTTCGTTAAGACTTCTGCGGTTGTATCTCTGATCTCTTTTATCTTTCTTTCGAGTCTCAGATCTATACAACGACTACTGATCGCATCAAATGTGATCGTGTCCTTCCCATGAAGCAATGTGGTGGTAAGATGATCATATTCATCAGGAAGGGAATTCAACAACAATAATGCCTTGTCTTCATCTTCAAATTTCTCATCCAAATTTAGCAAGTCTGCTAAAATTTTATTGAATGAGTTCACATGGTCATTCATCGACATACCGGGTGCATACGTGAATCGATAAAGTTTCTTTTTCATATAAAGCCTATTTTCAAGACTTTTCGTTAGAAACTTTTCTTCCAGTGTATCCCATAACTTCTTCACGATGTCTCCCTCATGACAGTACTTCGCTCTTTGGCCAAACATAGGCGGATTGTACCACACGCTTTGTCTATTGATCTTGGCCTACTCCTTGTCATCCATCTTGTCAGGTTTTTCTTCAAGGGCTATATCTAGCTCTTGCTGACATAAGACATCTAGGATCTCACATTGCCACATACCAAAATTATTGGTACCGTCAAATTTCTCTACTTCAAATTTTGCATTTGTCACGATGAGTCCTTGCGATGACGATCTTCATGCCATTTTCTCCTCAATCCCAACTCATCAGATATCGTGAACAGATCTAGTATTCGTAAATAGTGCCGTATCGTGAATAGTCTTGTATATGTGAATAGTCTTTGTATCGTGAATAGTACCGTAAACGGTCGTATTCCCCAAGTACTAATCTGCTCTGGTACCAATTGTTGCGCGAAGCGTGTGAAAGAGTAAAATTATTGTCTTGAAAAATCACACCAAGTTCAATTCCGGAAAGAGAGGTAGATCACGAAGATCACTTAAATACCAAGTCTTTCCTAGCGAAATATCCTCTATCGTAATTTAATAGCACAATAAATCACTACAATCACATTCACAAAATATGCAAAACAAATAATAAAGAACACGAATTTTAACGAGGTTCAAAGAATTTTGCCTACGTCCTCGAAAGCACTACCAAATATATTTCACTCCAAAATTACAAGTGAAATTTACAAATAGAGAGAGAATAATGCCTTAAGTAGAGAATGGCAATTATGGGATGAAGAAAGTAAGAAATGGTTAGGCCTATTTATAGTTGAGGTTCAAGGATCAACTTGCAATGTCCCTATACAATTAGGGACCAAAATTGCAATTATCCCATGCCAACTTTTAACCCAACTTGCCAACCAATATTACTTTCTACTTTCGGTGCCCACCCCATTTGACTTTTCAAAGAATGGTGGGTTCCAATAGAGTTGTTTATAAAATCTTAATGTTTAATGATATTAAAATTATCTGTTTTTAGTTAAAGTTTATGTGATAAGAAAATATTATATAAAAAACTCTGAAAAAAGATTTTAATGTAATGTAATTCGTCAAATATTTTATTAATTCACTTCAACAACAATTTCAAACCATTCAACACCCATATCAGCTACCCTATAGGTTTGAGGCAATTAATAAAAATAAAACCATGAGACATAAAAGATGGGTGTATGTATCTCATAAAAAGAGATCAGCTAGTGAGAACTTAAGGTTCAGCATATGTTTCATAACGGAATTTCATACTCAGCTCATATGACATTGGATGTTACAATACCAACAAATTTGCAGTGAAATTTGGTTGTTTTATAATTTAGGTAACCAAATGAGATATTCCCCTCAAAGTTGTAATAAAAGCAACGTAATAGAGACTTTTGTCCGAAATTGCAATGTAGAAAACTGTCGCTGTCAATTTACTGTAAGAACAATAAAGATACTGAACCAAAATTTAAAAATGTTGATATTATTATATTTTAATTAAAATTTACCACTAAGTTGTGGTTGTTTTCTAGTGGCCTATGTTATAAATTAATGAAGATCAGGCCCTGTGCTATTGGTTATCAACTATTTTTTCTTGGAGAAAATGTCTTGCAAAAGAAGAAAAAATGATTTCATCTTCAAGGACTAGGTTTATTAGTTTGTTCAAATTGCATGAATATTTTGGCAGCAACTCAGAAAGGCCAAAAACAAGTTTAAGCCACAACGCTTACTCTCTTCTATTACAAGTAACAGTTATAAGTAAACTACAAAAATAATAAATTTAGTGATAAAAAAAAATTGTCTTAGTGAAAGAGAAAGGGGTAGGATAAGGAATAGATAGGTGAACAAAACCGGAGGAACTATTAACAGAGTTGGTGAAGTTTGTTGCAGACTTTTAAGAGTCTTAGAGAAGAAATTTAAACTACAATAACAAGGTCGTTATATGTAATCAAGAAAAACAATTTGTCTGCTCAAAGGAACAACAAACTCCTAGTGAAAATCTCAACTACAGTCATAATTCTTAAAATGACCAAATCAATAAATCTAAGTTTTAATCTACCTTATTAAAATAAACACCACACCACCTAAGTTTCTTTCTTTTTCCTTCCATGTAATACAAGTTTTAGAAACCAAAAGATTTTGAGTTCATTTTCTTTTGAAGAAAAAATTGGAAGCAAATGTACAACGGAATAAAAAGTAAGGGATTAAGATTACCAAGATTAAGTAATGTGGGTATTTGGTATTTGTTTTTTTTTTTGAAAAAATAACTGCAGAGAATTTCATTTTAAAATTTTGAGTATTCAGATTCAATTGTATTTCTTGAAGCCCTTTGAGTGCTTTTCATCAACCAAGAAAAAAAACTCCCAAATAACAAAACAAAACAAATATCAAACACCCAAATTGCTCAATCTTGATAACCCTAGTTTTCTACTTTCAATTTTTTTTCTTCACTTCAAAATATATAAATAAATATGAAACTAAGAGATTACCACTTTTTTTTCAGCTTAAAACTTGCATTACAATGTTAAAAGAAAAAAAAAGGAAAATATTGAGTAACACCCCAAACTCGACTCGATCATCGGATCTGAATGTGTGATATCACATTTCTAACAACCCTCGCCCAACCCATGATCTACCGTAATTTGATATTTCAAATTAGACTCTCCATTACACTTAATGAACTTATTCTCGAGCAAATTATATGTTTTTGTGGTGTTTTTACTTAGTTTCAGTTCTTTGCTTTAATAAGTGAATTAGTGTATTTTATGCTACTTTTGAGACCCGAATTGGTCAAATGCGTCATAGGGATCCTAATGGTTGATTGAGTGTTGTAGGGAGTCATCAGAAGCCCAAACATGAGCGAAAATATCACCTAGAAGAGGGTATTGTGACATCAAAGCTTGGAACTCGTGATACCCCTAATAGTGCTGAATTGAAGAAGATCAAGGCACTTCACAGTAATACCGCAATATCCAAGCATGGGTATTGACCTGCTGCCAAACGTAATGGTAGTTTTGGTACATTTCAACACTTAATGAGCTTATTTTCTATGCATTTTAATATATTTTATTACATTTTTGCATTTCTTAGTTTAGATTTAATTATTAGCAAAATAAGTGTTTTTACGCAATAATTGATGTTATTGACCTATTAGGCCAATACAAGCTTTAGGTAGTGCTAATCGGTCTATTTGAATGTGTATGATGTGTATTTCTAAGCCCAAAAGCCTTAAAACGATACCTAAGCTTCCCGAGACCCAACACGTGTAACCAAAACTTCAAACTCAAGAAATCAGTGTCGTGTCACGACACACCCCCTATGTTGAGACACAGGTTGAACATGGGGCGCAAGCAATGATGACGTCAGCAATCGTATCTAGGCAAATTTTCTTAGATTTTGTTTTTTGATTTCACCCAAAGTATCAAGGGTATTTTAGGCATAAAGCACACCAAAATTAGCCTATAGAAAAAGGTTCCTATAACCCTAATAGACAATCAATTTTAGACCTAGCCACATAGTTTTCTTTTTTTAGGTTTTTTTTTTTTTTTGTAGTAGGAATTTTTCCTATTCCAATGTGAAGATAATTGCGAGTGGAGATTGCTCTGGAACCGCGCTTAAATATATTTATTCATGAGCATTCTTTTTACTCTTCTATTTTATTCTTTTATTTATATTTCGCTTATCTAGCCAATTAACGTTTGTATGAATATTGGAATAAATTATTGTGATTTATTTCATATATTGCATGTTTCGATTATGGAACTAATTAATCGATTAAGGAATTATTTATCCAAAATTGGGTGTTTATTCAAAAGTACTGAGTATATTAAAGGGTGATGTAACGCCCCAAGTAGAATATCTAGACAGGGGAGATCGAGAAGGTATCTTGTCGAGTATAACTTGTGCCAAGTGGTAAGACCGAAAGGGTATTCGTATGCCTAAGAAGAGACCGAAAGGGTGACTTAGGTGGTAATCCTTAATAAAGATGAGACCGAGAGGATACTCTTAGCTAATGGTGGTAAATAACTTAATTGAGGATAATTAGCGACTTAATGGTTAATTAGGGATTCAATCCATCACAGGTCAGAAACTCGCATTGTTGACACTAGGAATGGGAAATTCCATTAGGTTAGTTCAGGTTAACTAATTTAATTAGTTAATTAATACTTTAATAGGTCTCAAACTACTAACTTGTAACTCAATTAGATTAGTAATTATTTTCTGTGATTAATTTAATAATAAGATTATCAAATCTGCAATTCCTTGGGTACGATCCTCAAATACTTACCAGTGTTTCGTTGTAACACTACTATACTATAATTTGACCCGTATACTTGTGGACACCACTGATTTAATTATATATTTTTGGTGTGGTATTTATACTCTAAACGAAAACACATTTACATACGGTCAAGTTTTTGGTGTCGTTGCCAAGGACTGAAACCTTTGGTTTTACCAACAAATTTGTAGTGAAAATTGGGTAAATCTCACAACTCCTAAAATGAGAATAATGAGAATTAATTTTTTTTTTTAACTTTAGATCAAAATGAATAAATCTAAGTTTTAGACTTAACATTTAATCTACCTCATTAAAATAAAGAGCACAACACCTAATCTTTTTTTTTCTCCATGTAATACAAGTTTTAGGAACAAAAAGATTTCTATAATTTCATTTTCTTTTGAAGAAAAAAAATTGGAAGCAAATTTACAATGGAACGGAAAGTAAGAGATTAAGATTACCAAGATTAAGCAATTTGGGTATTCGGTATTTGTTTTTCTTTTCTGAAAAAAATTGTAGAGAATTTCACTTTAAAATTTTTGGTATTTGGTATTGTATTTCTAGAAACTATTTGAGTGCTTTTAATCAACTAAGGAAAAAAAATATCAAATGACAAAACAAAAACAAATATTAAATACCCAAATTGCGTAATCTTGATAACCCTAGTTTCTTACTTTCAATCCCGTAGTAAATTTGCTTCCATTTTTTTTTTTTGCTTCAAAAATAAATAAATATGAAACTAAGAGATTACCCAATTTTTTTAAGCGTAAAACTTGTATTACAATGTTAAAAGAAAAAAAAAAAGGGGGAAATATTGTATAACACCCCAAACCCAAATCAGCCATCAAATTCGAATTTGTGACATCACATTACGTTGACGAAGCAACTCGGCTAATTCACTATTATTATGATATCATTTTAAGCACGATTATTAATCATATCAAAAAAAAATTCCACTTCAATCGTAATCTTACATTTGATGAGTGAAATAATATAACCCATCAAGTTATGGCATGATACTAAGTCAATTTAAGAAGTAGAACTTGTATCCAAACTCTATTATCAGTTTTCAATAATGCGTCTCTAGACAGAGGGCATTTTGTCTCGAGACAGACTTCAATTTATTTTAGGTATTTTTTCTTTGAAGTTTGATTGTTTTGAGATGATAAGCTGTAAAATTAACATATTTTAATCACATTCTTAATGCATTTTTGGATGACTAATGATATAAATTAGTGAATTTAATGCTCCTAATCCTTTAAATTCATGTTTCTATACTTAGGAGAGCATTTGGGAGCGAAAGGAGCAAAAAACGAGCCAAAATCGGACGAATAAAGTTGTTTCCAGGATACACATGGCTTGGGCATTTCCATACGGGCTGGCTACACGCCCTTGTGAGGCACACGGGTTGGCCACACGCCCATGGGCCAGCCCGTGTCGACCTCGCACCTTGTTTCTCAAACACACTGAAAAACTCAATTTTTAGGCTTTCTAAGCATTCTAAAGTCTATAAATAACAATTAAAAGAAGGCCTAATGGGGCACACAGAGAACATTGAAGAAACTACTCGAAGAACACTATCGGAGCCAACTCAGAAGCAAATCTCCTTCAAGATTGAAGATCTCTTTTTAACTTCTTTCGAAGTTTATTGACTTTCTTTATGTCTTATTGTTTTTCTGACTTTGAGATGTTTTTAGTCCATATTATGAACTAAATTCCCTAGATACCTAGAAAAGATTATCTAGGGAAGATGAACCCTATGATGAATCTTATTATTTGATTTCTGATTTACATGATAAATACTTAATTCTTGTTCTCAATTATGCATGCTTTTTTCGTGTTTTAATATTTTTAGGATATTAATTCATGTTTAATGTGCTTATTTCAGTGGAGCAAAAGTCCCTGTTAAGAGTAGATCTAGCATAATTGAGTGGAGTTGCATGCAATACTAGAAACAGGACAACATTAATCTACCGGATTAGAGTCAAATCTAATAGGGGAATCCATAGATCGAGTTAATGCGATGATAGGGTTTTAATTAGAAAGAGATTTTAATTAATTAATCTAGAGTCGGTTGTTCTTACTCTCGAAAGAGATATTAACATAATTTAGGGATTTCTACGGATCAAGACACAAGTGAATAAATAGTTTAATTGATTCGAATAATAGGTGAAGTCTAGGTGGATTCTTTCCGGTATTGTCTTTCTCTTTGGTTATCTTTGATTATTTTCCTATTTTGTTCTCTGTTGCATTCGTAGTTAAATTAGATTAGTAATTTTAGATTAAAACAATCACTCTAATTTATCAACTAAATAATAGAAAAAGGTAATTACTAGTACTTTTAATCCTCGTGGATACAATATTCCCTACTCACCATAGCTATACTATTTCTCGATAGGTGCGCCGCTTTTGTTGCAATTATAGTTAGTTTAGTTATCATCAAGTTTTTGGCACCGTTGTCAAGGAATAAAATATTAGGAACACTTGATTTTTATTAATTTAGCCATTTATTTTTATTGCATTTTATTTTTGTTTTTCGTTTAATTTTTGTTTCTAATTTTTATTTTATTTGCTTCTAGCAGGTTCCTTTAGTTTATGACTAGAAGAAATCTGTCAGGACCATTAGTATTTGATAGTGAAATTGAAAATGCAGCTTGCAGAAACCATAGAGAAGCAAGGCAGAATAGATAGAATATAGTGGAAGAGCAAGAGGATATTATTATCATTATTGAGGAGATGGCTAATAATCAGAATAATCAGCTACCTTTTGTGGTAGCTGCGAATCCTACAAATCTGAATCCTGCTCCTCGTACTATGTATTATTATGCCAAACCTACTTTAACTAGGGCTAAATCGAGTATTGTAAGACTTACTATTGCTGTGAATAATTTTGAACTGAAGCCAAACACTATTCAGATGGTACAACAATTTGTTCAGTTCGATGGTTTACAAGACGAGGATCTAAATACTCATTTGGTTAATTTTGTGGAAGTCAGTGATACTTTCAAGATAAATGGTGTTTCTGATGATGCCATTCGCCTACATTTGTTTCCTTTCTTGTTGAGGAACAAAGCTAAACAGTGGCTGAATTCCTTACCACGTGGTTCGATCACTACATAGGATCAAATGACCAAGAAATTCTTACTGAAGTACTTCCCACTGGCTAAGACAACTAAGTTGAGGAATGATATTTCTTCCTTCGTGCAGATTGACTTAGAGACCCTATATGATGCATGGGAGAGGTATAAGGATTTATTGAGAAGATGCCCTCATCATGGTTTACCTCTATGGCTACAGTTTCAAACCTTCTATAACGGTTTGAATCCCTCAACTAGGCAGTTAATCGATGTAACAGTTGGTGCTACTATGAACAATAAAACACCTGAAGCGGCTTATGAGTTTATAGAAGAAATGTCATTGAATAACTATCAATTGCAATCTATGAGGATAAAGCCTAATAGAGCAACCAGTGTTTTCAATCTAGATGTAGTCACCATTTTATCAAATTAGGTAGAGCAATTAAATAAGAAAATTAATGGTTTATGTGTTTCCACGCAGGTACATCTAGTGATGCAATGTGATGCAAATGGAGGAGGAATGAGCAATCCAGAATATTTGCCCTATGGTTCTAGCACAGAGAACGAACAAATCAATTATATGGGTAATAATTCTAGGCCTTAGAATAATCTTTACAGTAACACCTATAACGTTTGTTAGAGGAACCATCCCAATTTCTCTTGAGGTGGTCAAGGAAATTAAAGAGCACAACACCCTCCAAGCTTTCAACAACCTTTCCAACAAGAGAAAAAGCCGAACCTTGAAAAGATATTGATGAATTTTATTTCGATGTCAGAAACCAGCTTTCAAAACACCAAAAAACACTTAAATCAACAAGCATCGATTCAAACCCGCTTCCAAAACACCAAAAAAATACTTAAAAATCAACAAGCATCGATTCAAGGGCTCAAGAACCAAATCGATCAACTTGCAAAGTTGATTTCAGAACGACCACAAGGTAGCTTGCCTAGCAACACTGAAACTAACCCACGAGAGCAGCTTCATACAATTACTGTTTATGAAGAAGAAGGGTTAGTTGAATTTGAATCTGAACCAAGGTAAGAAATTGTGGTAAGTAACGGTAAGGTTAAGGTAAGCCAGAATGAACAAAAATCGGTTAGTAAAGATTATAAACCTTGAGTGCCATATTCTAACATGACGAAGAAAGACCGTATGAACAATCAATTTGGTAATTTTCTTAAACTTCTGAAAAAATTACATATTAACTTATCGTTTATTGAAGCTCTTTCACAGATGCCCAATTCTGTTAGATTTTTAAATGAGCTTTGGGAAAACAAATGAAAGTTAGATGATTTATCACATGTGGAGTTAAATGTAGTGTGCTCAAGCATTTTGCAAAATAAACTATCCAACAAATTGAAAGATCCAGAGAGTTTTACTATTCCTTGTTTAATTTGTAGTTCGAATGTCAATAATGCTTTGGCTGATTTAAGGGCTAGTATTAATGTCATGCCCTATAAATTGTTTAAACAATTAGGTCTCAGGAAACCCAAACACACTAGGATGAGTATTCAATTAACAGATAGAACCATTAGATTTCCTAGGGGTATTATTGAAGACGTACTTGTAAAAATTGATAAATTCATATTCCCAGTTGATTTCGTTGTTTTAGACATGGATGAGGATAGTGACGTAATTTTTATTCTAGGACGACCCTTTTTAGCAACTGTCAGAGCTATTATTGATGTTGGTATAGGTGAATTAATACTTCGTGTAGGTAATGACACGATTACACTCCAACCTTATGATTTTTTAAAACATCTAGCGATCAAAATGATTATACGAGTTCTGTTAATACCTCGGAAAAATACGATGAAACCACGTTCTAGTCCATGGGACAAAAACAGAACGACTCATGAAGAACGAATGCTACAGATCGATGAACTAGATGAATGACATATACATGTCAAGGAGAAACTGAGAATACACGATGTAGAACCAAAGTGACCCCATGATGAGCATGTGGATGGAACAAACCAAATTAAGGCTGGGGACAAGGTACTATTAGATAAAATGGATCCACGTATTGCCACTTTAGAGCTTAATTCAAATGGAGCAATTCCTTTTACGGTACTGAATGTTGATGGTCGTTTTATAGTTCACTAAACTAGACTACGATCACGACAAAGGCAAGCGTACCTATCAAATGGTAGTAAAGCTATGCTGAGTCCAGAATATCGTATCCACAAGGACTTAAAGTACTAGTATTAACTATCTTTCTATTATTTAGCCTAAAATATAAGAGATCTGTTTTAATCTAAAATTAACTTACTAATTAATTACTAAACGCAACAGAGGGTGAAGAAGATAATCGAATAAACCAATAATAAAGACAATACCCAAGGAAGAATCCACCTACACTTCACTTATTATTCTGACTCTGGATCAAACGATTTATTCACTTGTTTTGATCCGTAGAAATCCCTAAATTATGTTAATATCTCTTTCGAGACTAAGAACAACCCACTCTAGGTTGATTAATTGAAATCTCTTTCTAATTAAAACCCCTATTGTCGCATTAACTCGATTTATGGATTCCCTTATTAGATTTGACTCTAATCCGGTAGATTTATGTCATCCTATCTTTAGGATTGCATGCAACTCTGCTTAATTATGGTAGATATACTCTTAAATAGGGACTTTTGCTCCACTGAATAAGCACATCAATCTTGAATTAATATCCTGAAAATATTAAAACAAGTATTAAGAACTCATAATTAAGAACAAGAACAAGTATATCATTAAATTCAAAACATTAAATAATAAGATCCGTATTAGGTTTCATCTTCCCTAGGTATCTAGGGAATTTAGTTCATAATATAAAAGGAAGACATCTCAAATTTAGAAAAACAACAAGACATGAAAACCCAAATAAACTTCAAGAGAAATTTGAATGGAGATATTCAATCTTGATGTGGATCTACTTCTGAGACGATTCCAACGGCTTCCTTCGAGTAATTTCTACTTTCTGCTCTGCGTGTCCCCTTAGGTCTGCTTCTAGTGTGTTTATATAGACTTTAGAATGCTCAGAAACCCTAAAATTTTTCTTTTTCTGTGTATTTGGGAAACAAGGAGCGATATCGACATGGGCTGCCACATGGGCATGTGCTCAACTAGTGTGGAATTCGTCTTGGCCGTGTAGATCTTTCAATCAACCCGTTTGTCTATTTTTGGCCCGTGTTATGCTCCTTTTGCTCCTAAATGCTCTCCTAAGTATAGAAACAACTTAAGGGATTAGGAGCATCAAATTCACTAATTGTCATCATAAATCATCCAAAAATATGCCAAGCATGGAATTAAAATATGTTACATTTATGGTTTATCAAATATCCCCACACTTAAACATTTGCTTGTCCCCAAGCAAAATCTTCAACCAAAAATTAAAATTAAACTTTCTCAATTCATAATTCTCATCAATAATGTTTTATCATAATTCACAAATAATTACACATTGATAATTCAACTAAAAGATCACTAAAGATTCAAACAATCCAAGTCAAACATTTTTTTAAAGCATGAAAACATAGGTATTTCCCTTTATCTAAGTAATTACCTTTAATTCAAAATCGACAAGAATTAACATTTTCACTAAATATTCACTCAAATCACTCAAAGTCTTTAAGGTTTAAAAATTGAGCACTCAAAAGTCAAACATGAAAAGTTATTACCATAGGCTTGCATGAAAATCAAATCTCCACCACTATAAAATGAGATGATACACAAATCAAAAGGTCTTTACAGGGTAGTAATGGGGCTCGGTTTAAAGGTGTGGATAAAGGTTGAAAAAGAAGGTTAGAATCGAGATCGAATTGATCAATTACCTAACTAGAAAAATAAGCTAATGCTGAATAATTACATCAACCGAAATTATTAAAGAATAACACGAGCTTCTTCACAGATTATGAAATCAACTACTTAATCTTAGAACAAAGAAATAATAATAATCAACATATATGTATATATATATTTTTAACTTTTTTTTACTTGTTTTTGTCTTTTTCTATTTTTTTTTTTGAATGAATAATAAGATAAAATTAAACAACTGAAATAACAGAACATAGTTAGGCAACTAACCAAATCAAATCTCGACAAAAAGGGAGTCAATAAAAAGGGAACAACAAATCAAAAAAATAAGTCACGGGTTAATATTGATGGGTGAATCAAGAAAGGGTTTGTTAGGCTCAAAGAAGTTCACTAAGGGTTAATTATGAAGGTAGGTTTTTTATGGGATAAGTGGGTTAAAACCTAGGTGCCTTTATCATCTCAATATATCAAATCAAATGTGTGGTCTTGACATGTATAATCGAAGCAAGTTCTAAAATAACAAATCAATATTGACACACTCATAACCAATAATAAAGTGAGCAAGAAAGGTGTATGCTCTAAAGGCTCAAAGTCTCATAAAATTATAGTTTTGATGTCAATCTTACAAATTTCAAAATTCAAGGTAATACCTCAATTTAAGGAAACAACCTAAAATTTTTAATTCTGAAAATAGACTTATCATGTTTGATTCTCTAGTGTCTTAAAGTTTAAACAATCAATGCACAATTACCTATGAATTTAATCTAAAACACATCAATGATAATCATTAATTAATAAGAATTCATTCTAATAGTACTGTGAGAAAATTACTTAAACACAAGACATAATTCAAGGATTTTCTAATAATTCTATAGGTAACCTCCCCACACTTAAGATGTACATTGTCCTCAATGTACAAACATATATAATCACAGTATAAACATAATAGCATAAAAGAGGGAGAAAACTGAAACTGCCTTGAATATTGAATGAAATCTTTAGAATAGTGAAAAGTGGAATTGCTGTCAAATTTAAATGTAACTCATGATTCCGAGCAAACTAACATGAGAGTAAAAACAAATAATAAAGAAAAGTAATGGGTTATAACTCAATTAGAAACAACCATAAATCTTTCAAAAGATAATAATGAAAATAAGTTGAAGAGGAAAAAATAAAATAAAACAACTAAAACAAAATTAAAAAGAAAGATAAATAATAATAATAATAATAAACTCAATGATATTAATAAACTTAAAAGGTAATTGTAATGATAATAGTAAAAAATACAAAAGAAAAAAATAGAAATAGCAAAATAAAAAAATTAAAATAATAAAAGTATATAAAAAATTAAAAATATATAGATAAAAAAATAATAAAAGTATATAAAAAATTAAAAATATAAGTATAAGAATAATAAATTAATTAATTAATTAGTAAAATAAAAATAAATAATATAACAATTAAAATAAATAAAATAAAATAAAATTGGGGTGATTAACCCAGTTTTCACATGGCCGTGAACATGCCCTTGTGTCCATACTATGTGGGTCACATGGCCATGTCGCCAGGCCGTGTGTGTTTTCTTTCGCTTCTTCCATGCCCATGTCAGATCCCACATGCCCGTGTGGCCAGGCCGTGTGCTCCACACACCCCTGTGGCCAGGCCATGTAACTCTCTGACTTTGAAAAAAATAGCTCCAAGTTTCACACGGCCTAGGACACGCCCGTGTGTCCAGGCCATGCAGGTCACATGGCGATGTTGCCAGGCCGTATGTGTTTTCCTTCGCTTCTCCCACACCCATGTGAGATCCCACACTCCTGTGTGGCCAGGCCGTGTGCTCCACACACCTATGTGGCCAGGCCATGTGGGTCAAATACACAATTTTTTTTTATTTTGAAAATTAATTACTTATAAAAAAAATCATGAAATAATGTTAAGAAAATTAGCAGTGTTAACACTTGGGTTGCCTCCCGAGAAACGCTTATTTAAAGTCTAAGCTCGACTTACCTCGTATTCGTACGATTACGGTGGTTCACAAAGTCGAAACTCCTTTTTCTCACTGTCAATTCTATTATCAACATAAGGTTTTAGCCAAGTAATATTTACCTTAAAAGTGCCAAATTTAGAATGACTTACCTCGACTGTACCGTATGGAAAAATATTTAGTACCGTAAAAGGAGTTGCTCTACTTGCATTAAGCTCTGAAGTGGCGATTCGAGGGTTCGTTTTATCTAATAATACCTGATCGCCAATCTTAAATTGGTTTGTCCTATCCTTAACCTCGTCATGGAGTCACTTTGGTTCATCGTGTATTCTAGGTTTCTCCTTGACGTGTGTCCATCATTCATCTAGTTCATCGATTTGTAATCTTCTTTCTTCATGATTTGTTCTGTTTTTGTTACGTAAACTGGACTGCGACTCTGTCACAATTTTTCGAGGTGTTTCCTGCAAAGAATGTTGAGCCACAAGGTTATTAACATTAACAGAACTCGTAATATCATCTCGATCACTAGATATCCTAACAGAATCACGAGCTTAGAGTTTAATCGTGTTATCACCTACACGAAGTATTAACTCACCTGTACTAACATCTATGATAGTTCTAACAGTTGCTAAAAGGGGTCGTCCTAAAATCAACGGTACGTCACTATTCTCATCCATGTCTAGAACAACAAAATCAACTAGGAAAATAAATTTATCATTTTGACGAGTACGTCTTCAACAATACCCCTAAGAAATCTAATTGTTCTATTTGCCAATTCAATGATCATCCTAGTTTGTTTGGGTTTCCCAAAATCTAGTTGCTTAAACATTTTGTAGGGCATGACATTAATACTAGCCCCTAAATCAGCCAAAGTATTATTAACACTTAAACTGTCAATTAAACAAGGAATAGTAAAACTCCCTGGATCTTTCAATTTGTTGGGTAGTTTATTCTGAAAAATGGCTGAGCACACTGCATTTAGCTCCACGTGCGATGAATCATCTAACTTCCGCTTATTTGCTAAAAGCTCCTTTAAAAATTTAACAGAATTTGGCATCTGCGAAAGAGCTTCAGTAAACGGTAAGTTAATATGTAATTTTTCAACAGTTTAAGGAATTTACCGAATTGTTCGTTTGTGTGGTCTTTCCTTGTCGCACTTGGATATGGCACATGAGGTTTATATTCCTTAATCATCGATTTTTGCTTATTGTTTCTCACTTCAACCTTACATTTACCTACAACATCTTCTTGTCTCTGTTTTGGTTCATCTTTAACTAACCCTTCTTCATCTCGAACAGTAATCGTATGAAGTTGCTCTCGTGGGTTAGTTTCAGTATTACTCGATAAGCTACCTTGTGGTCGTTTTGAAATAATCTTGGCAAGTTGACCAATTTGATTTTCGAGCCCTTGAATCGACGCTTACTGATTTTTTAGTGCAGTTTCGATGTTTTTGAAGTGAGTTTCTGATACCGAGATGAACTTCGTTAGCATCTCCTTGAGGTTCAGCTTCTTTTCCTGCTAGTAAAGTGGTTGTTGGAAACCTGGAGGGGGTTGCGGTTTTTGATGTCCTTGACCACCCCACGAGAAATTGGGATGGTTCCTCCAACCTGCATTATAAGTGTTACTATATAGATTATTCTGAGGTCTAGAATTATTACCCATATAGTGGATCTGTTCATTCTCTATGCTAGGGTTGTAGGATGGATATTCTATGTTGTTCATTCCTTCTCTATTCGCTTCACACTGCATCACTGGATGTACCTGCGTAGAAACACATAAACCGTCAATCTTTTTATTTAACAGCTCTACCTGGTTTGATAACATGGTGACTGCGTTGAAGTTGAAAACACCGGCTGCTTTATTAGGATTTTTCCTCATAACTTGCCACTGATAGTTATTCAGTTACATCATCTCTATGAACTCATAAGCCTCCTCAGGTGTTTTATTATTTATGGTACCACAGGCGGTTGTATCGATTATCTACCTAGTTGAGAGGTTCAACCCATTATGAAAAGTCTGAACTTGTAACCATAGAGGTAACCCATGGTGAGGGCACCTTCTTAATAAATCCTTATACCTCTTGCATGCATCATATAAAGTCTCTAAATCTATTTGTACAAAAGAAGAGATATCATTTCTCAATTTGGCTGTCTTAGCTGGTGGAAAGTACTTCAGCAAAAACTTCTCGGTCATTTGATCCCAAGTAATGATAGAACCTCGTGGTAGGGAGTTCAACCACTGCTTAGCCTTATTTCTTAATGAGAAGGGGAATAACTGTAGGAAAATGGCATTATCAAAAACGTCATTTATCTTGAAAGTGTCGCAGAATTCTAGGAAATTAGCCAAATGGGTATTTAGGTCTTCGTCCTACAAACCATCAAATTGAACAAACTGTTGAATCATTTGAATAGTATTAGGTTTAAGTTCAAAATTATTTGTAGCAATAGTAGGTCTAAGAATACTCGATTCAGCCCCAGTTAAATTGGGCTTAGCATAATCGTACATAGTACGAGGAGCAGGATTCGGATCTGCAAGATTTACAGCAACCACAGGAGGTAACTGATTATTATGATTTTCTATGATCTCCTCAGTATTAATAATAATATCCTCTTGCTCTTCTATTGTACTTTGTTGACTTTGCCTCGCTTCTCTACAGTTTTTGCGAGCTGTACTTTCGATCTCACTGTCGAATACTAGAGGTCTTGACGGGTTTCTTCTAGTCATAAACTAAAGGAACCTGCCAGAAGCAAATAAAATAAAAGTTAGTAAATTAATAACCTAAAGTAATTCTAATTCTAGTGTTCCTAATATTTTAGTCCCCGGAAACAATGCCAAAATTTGATGATCATTTTATGATTCACTAAACTAGACTACGATCACGACAAAGGCAAGCACACCTATCGAATGGTAGTATAGCTATGGTGAGTCCAGAATATCATATCCACAAGGACTAAAAGTACTAGTATTAACTATCTTTCTATTATTTAGTCGAAAATAAAAGGGATTTGTTTTAATCTAAAATTAATTAAACTAATTAACTAATGAACGCGACAGAGAGCGAATTGGGAAAAATACTTGAAGAAAACTTATAAGAAGGA
Organism: Gossypium arboreum; assembly: GCF_025698485.1. Classification (NCBI taxonomy): domain Eukaryota; kingdom Viridiplantae; phylum Streptophyta; class Magnoliopsida; order Malvales; family Malvaceae; genus Gossypium; species Gossypium arboreum. The sequence continues at coordinate 9,302,242 of NC_069075.1, read as the reverse complement.
CAATACCCAGGAAAGAATCCACCTAAACTTCACTTATTATTCTGACTCTGAATCAAATGATTTATTCACTTGTCTTGATCCGTAGAAATCCCTAACTTATGTTAATATTAGAAATCCCTAACTTATGTTAATATCTCTTTTGAGACTAAGAATAACTAACTCTAGGTTCATTAATTGAAATCTCTTTCTAATGAAAACCCCTATCGTCGAATTAACTCGATTTATTGATTCCCCTATTAGATTTGACTCTAATTCGGCAGATTTATGTCGTCCTATTTCTAGGATTGCATGCAACTCCGCTTAATTATGCTAGATCTACTATTAAACAGGGACTTTTGCTCCACTGAATAAGCAGATCAAACTTGGAGTAATATCCTGAAAATATTAAAACATGGATTACGAACACATAATCAATAACAAGAACAAGTATTCATAGTGTAATTCAAATAATTAAATAATAAGATCCATCGTAGATTTCATCCTCCCTAGGTATTTAGGGAGTTTAGTTCATAATGTAAAAGGAAAACATCTCAAATTTAGAAAAACAACAAGACATAAAAAACCCAAAAAAACTTCGAGAGAAATTTGAATGGAAATCTTCAATCTTGAGGTGAATCTGCTTTTGAGATAACTCCAACGGCTTCCTTCGAGTAATTTCTACTTTCTACTCTGTGTGTTCCCTTTAGGTCTTCTTCTAGTGTGTTTATATAGAGTTTAGAATGCTCAGAAACCCTAAAAATTGGTTTTTTCTACATGTTTGGGAAATAGGGAGTGATATCGACACGGGTTGGCACATGGGTATGTGGCCTGCCCGTGTGGATCACATGGGCGTGTGCCCAGTCCGTGTGGATCCTGAAAACTCCGATTTTGGCCCCTTTTTCGCTCCTTTTGCTCCAAATGCTCTCCTAAGTATAGAAATATGAATTTAAGGGATTAGGAGCATCAAATTCACTAATTCTCATCATAAATCATCCAAAAATATGCCAAGCATAGAATTAAAATATGTTATATTTGTAGTTTATCAAAGATTCTCCAATATGCAATCCCTTGAGTATGATCCTCGAAATACTTAGCAGTGTTTATTTGTAACACTACTATACTATAATTGAACCCATATACTTGTGACACTGCTGATTTAATTATATATTTTTGGTGTAGTATTTATACTCTAAACAATAACACATTTAGAGACAGTCAAGTTTTTGGCGTTGTTGTCGGGAATTGAAACCTTTGGTTTTACCAACAAATTCGTAGTGAATTGGGTAAATCTCAAAACTCTTAAAATGAAAATAATAAGAATTAATTTTTTTTTAAACTTTAGATAAAAATGAATAAATCTAAGTTTTAGATTTAACATTTAATCTACCTAGTTAAAATAAAGAGCACAACACCTACTTTTCTTTTCTTGTTTTCTCCATGTAATACAAGTTTTAGGAACAAGAAGATTTTGAGAATCTCTTACTTTCAGATTTCATTTTCTTTTGAAGAAAAAAAAATTGGAAGCAAATTTACATTTGAATGGAAAGCAAGAGATTAAGATTACCAAGATTAAGCAATTAGGGTATTCGGTATTTAATTGTATTTTTAGAAATTATTTGAGTGCTTTTCATCAACTAAGAAAAAAAATCTGAAATAACAAAATAAAAACAAATATCAAATACCCGAATTGCTTAATCTTGATAACCTTAATTTCTTACTTTCAATCTCATTGTAAATTTGGTTCCAATTTTTTTTTTGTTTCAAAAATAACTAAATAAATATGAAACTAAGAGATTACCCAATTTTTTAGACAATCACTTTTAGACCTAGCCACATAGTTTTCTTTCTTTAGTTTTAGGTTTTTTTTTTTTTTTGTATTCAAAATTCTTTCTATTGCAATGTGTAGACAATTGCGAGTGGAAATTGCTCTAGAACTGCACGTAAATATATTTATTCATGAGCATTCTCTTTACTCTTCTATTTTATTCTTTTATTTATATTTTGTTTATCTAGACAATTAGCGTTTGTATGAATATTGGAATAAATTATTGTGATTTATTTCATATATTGCATGTTTCGATTATGGAACTGATTAATCGATTAATGAATTATTTATCCAAATTTCGGTGTTTATTTAAGAGTACTGAGTATATTAGGGAGTGACATCCCTAGTAAAATATCTAGATAGGTGAGACCGGGAGGGTATCCTGCCGAGAATAACTTGTGCCAAGCGGTGAGACCAAAAGGGTATCCGTATGCCTAAGAAGAGATCGAAAGGGTGACTTAGATGGTAATCCTTAATGAAGATGAAACCGTGTTCGTTTTTCTAGGGTTTTTGCCTCCTATACTCCTAGTTAGACTAGGAGTTTGTTTTTCTAATTGAAATAAACTTCCACAATTCAACAAGGGTCCTACCTTCTCTCCCTATAAAAATATGGCACTAGTAGGGCTATTACCAAAACTTTCGTCTATAGTTATTCTGCCCAAAAATAGAGACTTTTATTCTCAACAAATTCGTATTGAAAATATAAACTACAGTGATAATTCTTAAAATGGAAATATATAAGAATTGAATTGTTTTAAACTTTAGATCAAAATGAATAAATTTAAGTTTTAGATTTAAAATTTAATCTACATAATTAAAATAAAGAGCAAAACACCTAATTTTCTTTTGTTTTTCCCTGTGCAATACAAGTTTTAGGAACAAAAAGATTTCGAGAATCTCTTACTTTAGGATTTCATTTTCTTTTAAAGGAAAAAATTGGAAGCAGATTTACAACAAAATGGAAAGTAAGAGACTAAGAACACCAAGATTAAACAATAATTTGGGTATTCGGCATTTGTTTTTCTTTTCTGAAAAAAAATTGCAAAGAATTTCACTTTAAAATATTGGGGATTTAGTATTCAATTGTATTTCTTGAAGTTCTTTAAGTGTTTTTCATCAACCAAGAAAAACAAAATCTCAAATGACAAAACAAAAACTAATATCAAATACCTAAATTGCTTAATCTTGATAACCCTAGTTTCTTACTTTTGATCCCGTTGTAAGTTTGCCTCCAATTTTTTTTCTTCAAAAATAAATAAATAAATATGAAACTAAGAGATTACCCAATTTTTTTAAGCTTAAAAGTAACACCCCAAATCCGGCTTAGACGTTATGGCCGTATCTTGAAGGTAACAAAGCCTACTCAAAAAAAAGAGAAAACAAATTATTTGCTTTCCAAAATATTGTATATTATCGAGTTGATAATTTTGCAAAAAAACACAATTCAATTCTTTCTTAGAAAACTTAGTCATTTCCAAATAACTGTTTACAAAAAACATTCACCATTAATAGCCAATATAAATCGACTTCTTAATTTTACTTATTTTATTTTGAAAATAATTTTTTATTAGCATAAATCGATGAATTATTTAAATCATTTAACTAATATCTGAAAGAAAAACCAAAACAAAAAAATAAAGTCCGAAAATTAGTTCAAAAGTCCAAAATTCCAAAAATTCTAATTCATAATTAAATTAAACCATCTTATACGAGAAAAACCCAATTCAAGTCACCGAGACGCCGCTAATCCCTAATATTGTGAACTATCTGAGGAGATAAAGTAAATCGTGAGCTATGAAGCCCAGTGTACGACTTAGCTCAAGCATAAATAAGGATAATGTAATAAATAAATCAGAATATCACAAAGAATTATATGACAATCAATTGAGTAGAACTGAGAATGTATGATTATGTCAATGCAATATTGAATATTGGAATAAATTATTGCGATTTATTTCATATATTGCATGTTTCGGTTATGGAACTGATTAATCAATTAAAGAGCTATTTATCCAAAATTGGGTGTTTATTCAAGAGTACTGAGTATATTAAATGGTGACGCCCCAAGTAGAATATCTAGACAAGTGAGATCGAGAGGGTATCTTGTCGAGTATAACTTGTGCCAAATGGCAAGACCGAAAAGGTATCCGTATGCCTAAGAAGAGACCGAAAGGGTGACTTAGGTGGTAATCCTTAATGAAGATGAGACCGGGAGGATACCCTTAGCTAACGGTGGTAAATAACTTAATTGAGGGCAATTAGCGACTTAATGGTTAATTAGGGATTTAATCCATCACAGGTCAGAGACTCGCATTGTTGACACTAGGAATGGGAAATTCCATTAGGTTAGTTCAGGTTAACTAATTTAATTAGTTTAATTAATACTTTAATAGGTTTTAAACTACTAATTAACTTGTGACTCAATTAGATTAGTAATTATTTTCTGTGATTAATTTAATAATAAGATTATCCAATCTGCAATTCCTTGGGTATGATCCTCAAATACTTACCAGTGTTTCATTGTAACACTACTATATTATAATTTGATCCGTCTACTTGTGGACACCACTGATTTAATTATATGTTTTTGGTGTGGTATTTATACTCTAAACGATAACACATTTACATAGGTCAAGTTTTTGGCTTCATTGCCGAAGACTGAAACTATTGGTTTTACCAACAAATTCATAGTGAAATTTGGGTAAATCTCACAACTCTTAAAATGAGAATGTGAAAAAATAAAATAAAAATAAAGAACACACAAATTTTATTTGGAAACCCTTTCGGGAAAAAAACCACGGGCAGAGGAGAAGAAAATTCACTATGTCGAAAAATTTGAATCAATACAAGAGGAATAGACTATGTTTATTTATAGGCTTGTAAAGCCATATTCTAGTAGGATTGAAACACCTTATCCTAATTAATATAAAATAGATGAAGTTTAATAAGGTTTAAAAAACCTTATTCTAAAATAAAATAAAAGAAGTCTAGTTCTATATGGATTTTACTTTTATTTTATTTTCCATCGTATTTTATTTAAATAAGAATTTGAGTTACTTAATTCTAACAATCTCCACCTTGAGACAAATTCTCAATGAACAAGTTCTTCATCGCGAACTTTCAATAAACAAGTTCTCCACCTCTTCCATAAAACCCCTTAAGAGTTTAACTTCAACAATGTACATCAGCCAAGTCTAAGCAATGCTCAAACTTGGTTACAGGAACTGACTTAGTCATCATATCTGCAGGATTTTTATGAGTACTAATTTTGCTCACAACAATATCACCACGAGCAATAATATCACGAACAAAATGATACCGAACATCAATGTGTTTTGTTCTCTCATGAAACATTTGATCTTTTGTAAGAAAGATGGCACTCTGACTGTCACAAAATACTGTGCTGATTTGAAGGTCTTCATTGAGTTCACTAAATAGTCCCTTCAACCAAATAGCTTCTTTACAAGCCTCAAGAATCGCCATGTACTCACCTTCAGTTGGTAGACCAAGCGATCATGAGATCGCAAAGTGGCTTTCAACTGATTGCACAACCTCCGATTGTAAAGACATAACTCGTGAGAGATCTTCTTTTATCAAGGTCTCCAGCAAAATCAGCATCAACATACCCTATGACTCCATCTCTAGTTCTTCCAAACTGTAAGCAAACATCAGTAGTACCTCGTAAGTATCTTAGAATCCACTAACTACTTTCCAGTGTTCTTTACCGGGATTTGTCATGTATTTGCTAACTGCACTGGCTGCATATGATAAATCCGGACGTGAACAAACCATAGCATACATGAGAGATCCCACTGCACTAGAGTATGGAACATGTGACATGTACTCAATCTCATCATCTGATTGTGGAGACAAAACTGATGAAAGTCTGATATGGGCTACTAAAGGAGTACTAACAGGCTTAGCACTCTGCATATTGAACCTACAAAGAACTTTCTCAATGTACCCCTTCTGACTTAGGTACAATTTACTTGTTTTTCTATCTCTGAGAATTTCCATTCCAAGTATCTTCTTTGCTGGTCATAAATCTTTCATCTCAAATTCTTTACTTAGTTGGGTTTTGAAATTTCTTATCTCTCCTTTATCTTTTGCTGCTATCAACATGTCATCAACATAAAGAAGTAGATACACAAAAGAACCATCACTATTTTTCTTAAAGTAAACACAACTGTCAAAACTACTTCTTTTGAAATCATGAGAAGTCATAAAGGAATTAAACCTCTTGTACCACTGTCTTGGTGACTATTTCAAACCGTAAAGGGACTTTTTCAGCAGCAAACATAGTCCTCTTTTTCTAAGACTATAAAACCCTCTGGTTGTTGCATGTAAATATCCTCCTCAAGTTCTCCATGCAGAAATGCATTTTTTACATCTAACTACTCAAGCTCTAAATCATGCATGGCCACAATACCAAGCAAAGCTCGAATTGAACTATGCTTAACAATTGGAGAGAACACATCTATGAAGTCCACTCTTGGAATTTGACTGTAACCCTTTGCAACAAGCCTTGCTTTATATCTGGGTTCTTCAACTCCTGGAGTCCCTTCTTTCTTTTTAAACACCCATTTACAACGAACAGCCTTTTTACCTTTAGGAAGTTTCATAAGGTCCTATGTTCTATTTTTGTGGAGTGATTCCATCTCTTCTTGCATAGCAAACATCCACTTTTCTGAGTCTTCATAGCTAACCGCCTCAGAATAATTAGATGGCTCTTGATTCACATTTATATCTTCAGCCACATTTAAAGCATAAGCAACTAGATCAGCCTCGGCATACTTCTTTGGAGGTTTAATTTCTCTTCTAGTTCTGTTTTTGGAGATAGAGTATTGTGGTGAAGAAGCAACTCTATTCTCAACTTTTGTTCTGGTTTGAGGAGTTGACTCTGTATTAATCTGATCCTCCACCTGCTGTTGATTTTCTTTATTGGAAGAGTCTTTAAGAGACAAGTTAGGTAGCATAGCAGTTTCATCAAAAACAGCATCTCTGCTAATCACAACTTTTCTATTTTCAGGACACCATAACTTATACCCTTTTACACTAGCTTTATAACCAAGAAAACACATTTAATGGATCTCGGTTCCAATTTTCCATTATCAACATGAGCATACGCAGGACACCCAAAAATTTTTAAATCAAAATAATTAGCAGGATTACCAGACCATACCTCTTGTGGAGTCTTTTTCTCAATTGCAACGGATGAAGATCGGTTGATTAAAAAACATGCAGTAGAGGCTACTCCTGCCCAAAATGCCTCCCTTTTAATCTTATTTTATAGCTTATAGCACTCAGATTTAATGTGCCCTTTCTTCTTGCAGAAGTTACAAGTTTTACCTCTGTTTGAAGACTTCGATCTACCTTTAGATTTACCACGAGGATTCTGTTCCTGTGTCCTACCACGATCATCATCAGCATTCTGATCTTGTCTCCCACGAACAATGAGACCTTCTCCCTGAGAGTCGGGTTTAACCACAAGATGCTTCATCTTATCATACGAGGTTAAAGAATCATAAACCTCATCAACTGTGAGAGACTCGCGGCTATATAAAATCGTGTCTCTAAAGGTTGAATAAGACGGGGGCAACGAACAAAGTAGAATCAACCCTCGATCTTCCTTATCATACTGAACCTCCATGGCCTCCAAGTTTGAGAGAATTTCTTTAAACACTGTTAAGTGTTCGTGTACAGACGCATCTTCCTCCAAACGATGAGCATAAAGACGCTACTTCATATGCAACTTGCTTGTTAGAGTTTTCGACATACATATTTGTTCTAGCCTCTTCCATAATGCAGCGGCAGTCTTCTCTTTCATCACATCCTGTAAAATTTCGTTGGACAAATGCAGATGTAATTGTGTTAACGCCTTTCGATCCTTACGCTTCTTCTCTTCATTTGTTAATGTCGAAAGCATCTTATCTATCCCTAGCAGGGTATCCTCCAGATCTATCTGTGCAAGAACTGCTTGCATCTTAATTTGCCACAACGCAAATCTGGTGTTGCGATCCAACAGTGGAATTTCATACTTCAAAGACGCCATTACCGTGATCGAGATGAATAACCCCCAAGCTCTGATACCAATTTGTGAAAAAATAAAATAAAAATAAAGAACACACAAATTTTAAGTGGAAACCCTTTCAGGAAAAAAACCATGGGCAGAGGAGAAGAAAATTTACTATGTCAAAAAATTTGAATCAATACAAGAGGAATAGACTATGTCTATTTATAGGCTTCTAAAGTCATATTCTAGTAGGATTGAAACACCTTATCCTAATCAATATAAAATAGATAAAGTTTAATAAGGTTTAAAAACCGTATTCTAAAATAAAATAAAAAAGTCTAGTTCTATATGGATTTTACTTTTATTTTATTTTTCATCGTATTTTATTTAAATAAGAATTTGGGTCACTTAATTCTAACAGAGAATAATGAGAATTAATTTTTTTAAATTTTAGATCAAAATGAATAAATCTAAGTTTTAGATTTAACATTTAATCTACCTTATTAAATAAAGAGCACAACACCTAATTTTCTTTCTTTTTTCTCCATGTAATACAAGTTTTAGGAACAAAAAGATTTTGAGAATCTCTTACTTTCAAATTTAAGAAGCGAGGGGATCAGCTCAATTGAAAGAGAGGGCGCGATCGGCATACAATTATTCGATTTCATTTCTTGCCTGTTGCACTGCGTGATAACAAATTTCATTTATTGTTCGGATTCGATCAGAAGGGAAGGGCATTTTCTTGTCCCACCTGGCAAGATAAAAATAAAAAAGAAAGAATTCGTTGCAAAAACCTCTTTTCTCTGGTTAACCAATCTGGAATAACCAGCTCCTACCCGCTCAAGTGAGGCGAGAATAGCCCCGTCCCCCTTGTCTAAATGCTTGTATTCCTTCACTCAACTTTGGCTTGATAGGCTTAGCACGATACTACGGTTTTTCTTTTGAAGAAAAAAAATTGGAAGCAAATTTACAATGGAATAGAAAGTAAGAGATTAAGATTACCAAGATTAAGCAATTTGGGTATTCGGTATTTATTTTTCTTTTTTAAAAAAAATTGAAGAGAATTTCACTTTAAAATTTTTGGTATTTAGTATTCAATTGTATTTCTAGAAACTATTTGAGTGCTTTTAATCAACCAAGAAAAAAAATGTCAAATGAAAAAACAAAAACAAATATCAAATACCCAAATTGCGTAATCTTACTTTCAATCCCGTTGTAAATTTACTTCCATTTTTTTTTTTTTGCTTCAAAAACAAATAAATATGAAACTAAGAGATTATGCTATTTTTTAAAGCTTAAAACTTGTATTACAATGTTAAAAAAAAGGGAAAATATTGTATAACATCCCAAACCCAAATTGGCCATCAAATTCGAATTTGTGACATCACATTACGTTGACGAAGCAACTCGGCTAATTCACTATTATTATGATATCATTTTAAGCACGATTATTAATCATATCAAAAAAAAATTCCACTTCAATCGTAATCTTACATTTGATGAGTGAAATAATATAACCCATCAAGTTATGGCATGATACTAAGTCAATTTAAGAAGTAGAACTTGTATCCAAACTCTATTATCAGTTTTCAATAATGCGTCTCTAGACAGAGGGCATTTTGTCTCGAGACAGACTTCAATTTATTTTAGGTATTTTTTCTTTGAAGTTTGATTGTTTTGAGATGATAAGCTGTAAAATTAACATATTTTAATCACATTCTTAATGCATTTTTGGATGACTAATGATATAAATTAGTGAATTTAATGCTCCTAATCCTTTAAATTCATGTTTATATACTTAGGAGAGCATTTGGGAGCGAAAGGAGCAAAAAATGAGCCAAAATCAAACGAATAAAGCTGTTTCCAGGATACACAAGGCCTAGGCATTCCCACAAGGGCTGGCCACACGCCCATGGGCCAACTCATGTCGATTTCGCACCCTGTTTTCCAAACACGCTGAAAAACTCAATTTTTACGCTTTTTGAGCATTCTAAAGTCTATAAATAACAATTAAAAGAATATATAAAGGGGCACACGGAGAAGATTGAAGAAATTACTCGAAGAACACCACCGCAGCCAACTCAGAAGTAAATTCCTTCAAGATTGAAGATCTCCTTTTAACTTTTTTCGAAGTTTTATTGACTTTCTTTATGTCTCGTAGTTTTTCTGACTTTGAGATATTTTTATTCCATATTATGAACTAAATTCCCTAGATACCTAGGGAAGATTATCTAGGGAAGATGAACCCTATGATGAATCTTATTATTTGATTTCTGATTTACATGATAAATACTTGATTCTTGTTCTCAATTATGTATGCTTATTTCGTGTTTTAATATTTTTGGGATATTAATTCATGTTTAATGTGCTTATTTCAGTGGAGCAAAAGTCCCTATTAAGAGTAGATCTAGCATAATTGAGTGGAGTTGCAAGCAATCCTAGAAATAGGACAACATAAATCTACCGGATTAGAGTCAAATCTAATAGGGGAATCCATAGATCGAGTTAATGCGATGATAGCGGTTTTAATTAGAAAGAGATTTCAATTAATCAACCTAGAGTCAGTTGTTCTTACTCTCGAAAGAGATATTAACATAATTTAGGGATTTCTATGGATCAAGACACAAGTAAATAAATCGTTTAATTATGATTCAGAATAATATGTGAAGTCTAAGTGGATTCTTTCCTGGGTATTGTCTTTCTCTTTGGTTATCTTTGATTATTTTCCTATTTTTTTCTCTATTGCATTCGTAGTTAAATTAGATTAGTACATTTAGATTAAAAACAATCACTCCAATTTATCGACTAAATAATAAAAAAATGATAATTACTAGTACTTTTAGTCCTCATGGATACGATATTCCTTACTCACCATAGCTATACTATTGTTCGATAGGTGCATTTTCCTTTGTCGCAATTATAGTTAGTTTAGTTATCATCAAGTTTTTGGCACCGTTGCCGAGGACTAAAATATTAAGAACACTTTATTTTTATTAATTTAGCCATTTATTTTTATTGCATTTTATTTTTGTTTCTAATTTTTATTTTATTTGCTTCTGGCAGGTTCCTTTAGTTTTATGACTAGAAGAAAACTGTCAGGACCATTAGTATTTGATAGTGAAATTGAAAGTACAGCTCACAGAAACCGTAGAGAAGCAAGGCAGAACCGACAGAATATAGTGGAAGAGCAAGAGGATGTTTTCTCAAAGGACCAACAAACCTCTAGTGAAAATCTCAACTACAGTCATAATTCTTAAAATGACCAAATCAATAAATCTAAGTTTTAATCTACCTTATTAAAATAAACACCACACCACCTAAGTTTCTTTCTTTTTCCCTCCATGTAATACAAGTTTTAGGAACCAAAAGATTTCGAGAATCTCTTACTTTCAGATTTCATTTTCTTTTGAAGAAAAAAAATTGGAAGCAAATGTACAACGGAATAAAAAGTAAGGGATTACTATTACCAAGATTAAGTAATGTGGGTATTCGGTATTTGTTTTTCTTTCTTGAAAAAAATAATTGCAGAGAATATAACTTTAAAATTTTGGGTATTCGGTATTCAATTGTATTTCTTGAAGCTCTTTGAGTGCTTTTCATCAGCCAAGAAAAAATTTCACTTTAAAATTTCCTGCAGCCATCTGCTCTGATGCCCAAGACAATGTATCGCCCTAATTAGACTTGATACACGGAATATTAGTCTTTCAATTGTTTGTTAATTTTTTATTAGACTAAGGACATGTTTAGGTTTGTCTACTAATACAAGTTGTTTTTCATATTACGATCCGACCACGTAATTCCACTTAGTATTAGTTAAACATTAAACAACCAGTGAGTCAATATTTGCTTTTATTTTCCTTCGTAAGCAAAAACCACATGAAGACAATTATACAAAGTATATTTATGTAAACCATGAATTTCTTTATCAACCAATGTGTTCAAAAAAAATACAATTTTACAAATGAATATACTACTCATAAGGCACTAGATCCAACATAAATGACTCAGGCACTTTTAGAAGGCATCCAAATACAGAAGCTTGATGCCATTTTGGTGAACGATATTTTCAAATTCAAAAAATTATTGTGAAAGTATCTTTTTGTTGATTCAAGCTTTTCTCTCCAAATTATAGAAGGGAAAAAAAGGTTTCTAATAGTGGCGACGGTCGTGCAAACACATTAAATGGAGGATTGGAAATTGGTTTGATTTATTTTTCCAAAAAGTATTTAAAGAGGCTGTACAGTGACCCTAACCAATTCAATTTCTTCCTTAAGCTACTATTTCTAAAGCTATTATTCTCTCTTTAACATTCATCTTTGTTTGTCTTCTATCACTCACAATGGCAAGAACAAACATTACTTCTTAATAAGAACACAAAAAGGTTCAGAAAAGACCTTGAACCAGAAACTTGTGTAGAAGAAGGCTTAATGGAAACGGTAGTACCCATTACTATTAACCCTTTAGAGACTCAGGGGAAGAAATCAAAGTAGAAGGACAAAGGGGGAGATACCTTTACTTAGAATTCCATAGCAAAGATCAATGAGTTGCTAACTAATCCACCTATTCTAGAGCATCAACTAATACTAAAGGGGAAGATTGATACATTAATTGGTGCGATGATTTCACAAGGTGATGTTGATCTTGTTCTTGATGAAACTCTTGTGAATATTGTGTTAAATTATTATGTTGATATCTCTATTAGTCTTAATAATAACTCTGAGTTTTTAACTGACATTATGGATCCTAGGGCTCATAATGATGAGAATGTACCTCTTATTTCTATTCTAAAAGAAATTCTTGATGATGTAGTGGTCACAAAAGTGAGAAAATCAATGGCAACTTCCTCTACCCCTTTAAAGAAAAGGACCATATATATGGCTAATCAAGAGTTGGACTCTATGGTTAAGCTAAAGAGGAAGGAGAAATGAAAGGCTCTTGTTACCCCTCAACCATCCCAGAAAAAAAGAGAATGAATATGAGAGTTTGAGTGAGGAGGATTCTAACTCTTTTAATGAGTCATACAACATTTCTAAGGAAAATGTTCCTCTAAAAGAAAGCATATCAATAAAGCCATGTCTAAGAAACCTATGATAACAAAGTTTTCCATCCAAAGAAATAAGAAGTTGAGAAAGAGTGGTATACCAACAATACTTGTTGATGCAGTGGAAAAGGAAAAAGTAGAGGATGAAGTGCTTTTGGCCAAGAAGAATCAAGTATTCTTGACACTTAATTGCCTAAACATATACAAGGCCTTGAGGAAAAAGGGCCTTATTAAGGAGCAAAACATCAAGGATGCTAGGTTTGTTGAATAAGGAATTGACACCTTCTTAACAAATAGTGGTTTAATGGGTACTGTGGCATTTTTCAAGCCATATGTGAGGGAGCTGGTGTTGGAATTCTATGCCAATTTGTTGTCCTCAATCACTGATTCAAGAAGGAAATTGTTCCAAAAGGTATATGTAAGATGCCATTGGTATGAATTCAACCGTGAGTTGATTCGGAGGGTGCATAAATGTTTCAACAAAAACTTCATTGAATTGAATAAATCCTTGAATGCACTATTGCTGCCATTACCAACATCTACTGATCTTGGCCTAAAAAAAAAAGCATTTGAGCTTTTCCATTGTCCACTATGTATGTGGTCCTGTTTTTCATTGCAAGGAATTGAGTCCTAAACACACAGATGGATTCAGTGATTCCAAAGGTTGTTGTACTTATCAAAAAAATAATATTAATGATCGAGTTTGATGTGGTTTGGTTGGTGTTTTTTTATGTGGTAAGTCATGGTAAGAAGGTATAAACTAGAAACATCTTACCGTTTCCATCTTTGATTTTCCAAGTTCTAACATTGCAAAATCTAAAGATTGTGAAATCGCTAAAAGATGTGAAAGGACAATTCCTGAGCTCAAGTTCTCTCTTAAGTGGTTGGAGGGTTAGCATATTAGTGCAGAGCCAACAGAATAGGCAGTTGGAAAGGATATTGATCAAACGAAACAAGCAGACCATGAAACAACAACTACTGCAAGGGAGGCAAAAATGCGCACTTCCACTAGCCCTTCAAGTAATGATAAAGGATTCAATAGAAGGATGATTGATCATCTAACATCATCTATTGAATCTTATAATAGAGTGATAGCAAGAACGAGGGCTAAGATCAAGATCATTCAGTAGATTAGGGATAGAGGGGTAAACTAAGGAAGGATCTGCAAAGCAAGTAATCCTTACACAATTATTTTCTCAATCCAATAGTCTTGTACTCGTAATTATATGGATTGACTTACTCCTACCTGATTGTATTGTTTTAATCATCACATTCTTCGACTTTTGTTTTGCCTTGGTCCAGTCAAGAAAATACAAATCTTTAGCATTATGATTGGCAAGTTTGTTGAACAAAAAAGGGAAGTAGAGAACAGACAATGAGGAGTGGAAGTAAATATATGGACGTTGTTGGTTCTGAATGATTGCTACTATCATGTTATATGGGAAGTATATGTCTTTTGCTGATTGATGAAGCTGCTTACATTTCGAGAAGAAGATGTTGATAATTTTGAAGATGTGTCAGACCTTGTAGTGATGATTTTGTTTTCTTTTGAACTTCTTTGCACCAGCCTATATAAGTGAGATGATGATACTTATTTGCTAATTTTGTTACTATGGATATTGTGGCATTGTTGAAATGATCTAGAACCATGATAATATTATGATATGATGTATGTTTACTTTATTGCACTTTACCTTATCTACTGCTTACTTATAATTTAGTATTCTGACTGTATGTATCCTAGGCATAACATTCATAGTTAAAATTACTATATTATGCATTAAAAATAGCTAAGTAGAATGAGGTTTGTGTTGAGGGGGAGCTATTGTTGTCTATGGTAGTTAGCTTCCTATATTGTTTGATTTTTTTCATTAAATTGCCAAAAGGGGAGATTGTTGTCTGTGGTAGTGCCAACTACAGACTGCCACTGAGGTAGTTAAAAATTTGTCTTATTTGATTTGATAATTTAATGAAGAAAATCTTTGGACCTAGTTATGTGACGTTTCATTGAAGATATTTTGTTCCATCTATGGAAACAAATCCTTGGCATTTAAAGATTGGATTGAATTTGTGTGAATCAATTAAGTCATTGGAATATGGAGAATTAATTGAGATAGTGCTGTTGAATTTTAAGAGCATATCTTCGACTAGTTTTGTTTTGATTATTATTAATGTAATATCTATTTTTAGGGAGTTACTTTGTATTAACTTAGTTTCTATGTTAGCAAGCCAAAATGATATATATTTCGAGGCTTGTATATATTTTGTATGAGAGCTTATTGACTGCATTCAAATATGTTTATTAAGAAACTATTTTTATGAGGGAGTGCAAACTGAATTGTAAGCATTGTTAAGTGTTTACTAACCAAGTTCTCAGAGGGGAAGATTTGGAGGTGAGTGCTCCAGTCTTTAGGTACAAAACTGAGATCTCTATACTTGAGGAGTGATAGAGTGTGAATCACTTATTGTATTGTGTATTAAAGATAGTGAAATTACTTACTGAGTTAGGCTCCAAAGACGTAGGGAATCCGAATTGCGTAAACAAACCTCTGTGTTATTTCTGTTTTGTTTGCAAAGTTTTTTACAGTGCCAAGTTGTAATAGCCATTGCAGTCTAGCACGTACATTGCAATTTACATTTTGAGCAAATAAGCAACTTAAAGTAGCAACAAAATCTACACTTTATCCTATGTCAACTTACAGTTCGACTTCTAACTAATTGTAATGATTACGTAAAGCATCCTCCAACTTTGTATGTAAGGCCGTGACACTATATATTAGCGTGGCGATGTCGTTTTGAAGTTTTGTATTGAATTTTCATGATAATTTTTAAATATGTAAAGAGATTTTAAGAGTAGATTTCTTTTAAAAGTATAATCTTTTTATTCAAGGAAATTTCATCATGCCAAAAGCTTTTAAAAAGAAATTTTGCTCGAGTGATATTTAATGTGATCCAATCTAATAAATTGTTGCTTAAAATCCTTAAAAAATAATCCAATAATTTTTAACAAATATGGAAAGTTACATAATGTTTTACTTATAAAATAAGTTGCATCTGAAGTTACATACAAGATGCGCAACGGGGACTAACACTATACTTGTTGACAACATTGACTTCTTGCAAGCAGTGCGATGACTGTGTTTTCTGAAAATACTTATTTATATTTTGAATTTAAATTTAATGTAATGTGATGAAAATGATTTAATTATATTTTTACAAAAAATATTCAATTAATTTATCAAAATATGATTTTTCCCCAAATTTTTTTATCATATCATGATTTAATAATATATGCCACGTGCATAGCAGATGTATATATATAATGCATTCAAATTTGTATTTGTAAAATGTCTTTTGGTAAGAGAAAATCGTAATGTTTCAATGCTAATTTAGAATATAGACTTAGCAAACAACAAAATTCAGGCAAAACAAGAAGATTCAGATTCAATGAGGCGACCGGAAACTATCTGTTACTGTTAGGATTGCTAGAACATATGGCAGTTGTGAAGGCAAATAAACTATGTTAACCGAGACAACCTTAATTTAAACCGAGTGAGACACATTTTTAAATTAATTTGATGTAAGTATATGTGAGAAGGTAGTGAATAAATTTTGATGTACCAAATGATTCAAACATATATCCAAAATCTCAATCACTATAAATTTGACCAGAGAGAACTTTTTAGATGATTTATTCAATGTTTGTATAGATGTTCAAATATTATCGGACACTAAAATTTTTAGTCCGGACAGGGACAAAGTTCGAGCAAGCTCTTGCTTGACCCTTTATTAAATGGTACCATGACTACTTTAATCCAGCTTTAGTCAAATTGGAAACTCATTTTAGACCCTCAAAAGAGAATTATTTTTTTTTAATTTAAACTATTTTAATACAAAGTATTTTAGCTTTGCTCCTTCAATTAAAAAAATTATATGGACCCCGACATAATTTTTTTTAGATTTATGCAGACCCACATCAACTCACTAATCTTCCAATTTTTTTTCTTTGTTCTAACAACAAACACTATCAAAAGAATTAAACAAACAATGGTACAATTTTTTTTTTAATAAGAAAAATAAAAATAGAAAGATTGAAAATTTATCATTAGAAATTTCTCTGTGATGAAAAGAATCCAACAACACTATCCAATAAAATAGAGGATTAAACTAGTTTCCCAAATTCAGGGAAGAATTGGTATGCTACAATACTATGAAAATTATTAAGAAAAATACTAATAACAAAAAAATGGTAATGGAATCACCCTTGTATTAGGCTTATGAATTTCATTGATTACGGCGTGATAACTGATGAAACCTCTTAACATATGGGCAAATCTGGCGGCGGCGGTTGGATGGTCTGCAATTCACCAACTCCATTTTCGACAAGGAAAGCCATTGCCAAACCCCAATTGATATGAACATCCAGGTGACAGTGCATGATCCACACTCCTATTAACAAAAATCAAAATGAATGGTTATTTCATAAACGAAAAAGTAGTAGTAATTGAAATGATGAAGAAGAGTGTTTACCTGGATTATCAGCGACGAATCTAATGACTGCCCATCCATTCACAGGCACTCCAACAGTGTTCCTCATAGGTGGATCAACAAGGTTGAATTTAGAAGTATCCTTTTTAGGATCGAAGTTCCCGAAACCTTGTGCAATGATATAGAAATCGTATCCATGAAGATGAATTGGATGATTCTCAGGTGTCACTATGCTTGTGTCTTGGAGCACAATTTGTACCCTTGAACCATACTTCAATTTGTACAACTTGGTTCCCGGAACAGGTTGAAAGAGCGATCGGCTCACGTTTCCGGTGTAGTCAAATTTCAATGGAGGGTTTGCTGGGAAATCTGTGGTGAAAACACCTGGAATTCCTTGCTGATGAGATTGTAACAGAGAGAAGTTCCGTGGGAGCACGAATGAGACATTGTTCATGCTCGCTGTGAAACGTGTACCGTTGGGTCCTTGGCAACGACGTTTTCGGAAATTAGGTGGGCAGTTGTTGAGTCCGAGGCCGATTGTGAAGAACAGGCTTTCATCTATATCGGTTGGGACTTCGGCTTTTTCTCGACTTCTAATGCTTTGGCTGAAGGCCGTGACAGTGTTGGTGTCATTGTAGGCTGGTAAAGAAGGCATGATTGGAGTGGGTGCATTGTATTTTTTGGCAGCGCAAGAGGCAGACTTGTATTCGAGAATAGCGGTGGTGGTCGTGTTGTCAAATGGTGCGTTTTGTGCGCTTTGGTAGGCTCGAGCTACCATGTAATATCGAGATGGTGGCTGATCACCTCGGATAAGAACATCAGTGGTTTGGCCGGGGCCTAACATGAGGACGGAAGTGGTGAAGGGTTTGGTATAGGAAGCATCAGCTCCAACAACAGTGAGCTTATGGTTGGCTACTTTGAAGAAAAGCGGCTGGTTCAAGGCGGCATTGATCACTCTGAGGAGATTCGTCTCCCCGGAGTCGATGGGAGCTATTGTGGTCTCTGCAAAAAAGAAAACATTAGTTAATAACATCGGCTTTGTCACCCAAATATGCGGTACGAATTCAGTTGGTTCGGAGCAAATTACCTTTGGAGGAGCATTTGTAGAGATCACCAGGTTGAGCATTGATGGTATATGCATCAGAGACATTTGGAGCTGCCCCTGTTCTTGTTGCTTCCCTTACCACATCAATGGGATTTGTATCCCACCATTCACCTAATCATAATCATATTAATCAACATAACATTTCATTTTGATAATCATAATCATAATCATTTGTACTCGTAACCGAAAAGGATTCCTTACCGAGAAGAATCGGTGTTTCGCGTTTCGGTTTAGGGAAAGGGTAGGATTTGCCTTCTCTGGGACGGATGATGAGAGCTCCATAAACAGTGGCTCTAAGCCATGAACTGTGAGCATGCCACCACAATGTTCCTTCTTGGCCTTGAACTGTAAACCTGTAAGTGTAACTTCCTCCTGGTCTAATCGGACACTGAGTCACGAATTCCGGTCCATCTGCCCATCCGGTTCTCATTTGCCGCACACCATGCCCGTATATCAAAGTGGCTAGGGTAATTCAAACGTGCAAATGACAACTAGAAATGAATGAAAGCTGATGACATGCGTGCATGGCATGCATGCATGAACGAATTTGCAGTTATTAAATTACCAGTGGATGGTGACATTATATCGGGCTTTGTTGACAACTTGAACTTCAAGGGTGTCGCCATTCTTGATCTCCAAGGTAGGTCCAGGAAACATGCCATTAACAGTGATGGTGTTGTGAGTCTTGCACAGCCTCTTCACTTTTGTTGCTTGAATCTGTTTCATTCACCAACCAACATCAAGTTTTTTTATTTAAATGTCTAATGACAACCAATTTATCAGAAAGATATATATATCAAAAGAAAGAAGTAAAAGAACATACAACAAATCGATGTCGTTGAACTTCAGCATTTGCAGACAATGCAAGGAAAAGGACAAGGAAAATGAAGGAAAACTTGTTGAAAATCCCCATTTAATCAAAGCTTAGATAGCAAAAAGCTTTGCTTATTGGTCTGAGAAGTGATATGAGATAGAGCTAGAGAAAAGGGGTTTTATAGGAAAGATAAGAGTTGTTGTTTAGAGGTTGTCAGATTAGGTTTTGATTGGGCTAAAATGGTGATTTTTTCACTTAGTTCAAACCTACAACGGAGTTGTTGCACCCACTAACCTATTAATACTGAATTATGTCTTCAATGCTTGCTTCACAAGGATTTTTCTTTTTTCCTTTTGCTCTTTCTAGAGCAACAAATTTTCTTATAATTCCTTTTATTTTTTTTTTCAAATAAGTTAGATGATAAACTCGTTTTTTGAAAAGTAATCATACCCTATTCATGTACATGTACATAAAATTAATTAGATTGTTAGTTCAAAGCCAAATTAACCAAGTGAGCACGCTATCTTCTTGAGAACCAAATTAACCATTGCCCTTTTCATGTCAATTTCAACTCTCTATATGTTATACCATTTTTCAATGTTTGACGTTAAATCGAGGTTTTCAATATTATTTAAATATATTAAAAATATAATTAAATTAGTTGAGTTATTAAGATATTTGAATGTTAGATTTTATTAAAGTTTGAAGTCAAGCGATTGATGGTATCTTAGTCTTTTAATTAGAAAAAAGAATAATAAAATATATATATAATGGGATTTGAATTTAATTTGAAAAATTTTAAATTTATCACTCAACTATAACTTTATTTTAATTTATTTAAATATTTTAATTTTATTATGCACATATATGTAAATAATTGGTTTCTACACGCATACGCATGTGATAGAGTTTCTAATATTAATAATGTATTTGATTAAATTAGTGTCAAAATTAACTCAACACTAACTCAAGATTGGTGACGACACCATAATAAACAATTTAATCTATTTTTTCATTTTAATATCGTATAAATTTTTATTATTATTATTAATTAATTCTAAATCATACATGTCACTATTTATTGAATGATATTTTTAACACAAATTAATCATATCATATACGGTAGTCTTTATTTATACTTGAAATTAACTAGATTGATAGCTACATGCCAAATTAACAAAGTGAACACTTTATTTTATTGGAGAACCAACTTTTAATATGAAATTTTAACTCTCAATATTATATATTTTTATAGCTAAAATAATCGGTTTTTATTAAGTCGAATAATTCAAATTTGAATTTAAATCAAAATTTTCAATATCATTAAAGAATAAAAATACATATTAAAAGGATAAAATTTCAATTAGGTTGTTTAATTATTCAAATTAAATATATATAGGATGTTGGTATATTAGGGTTGATCAAAGTTTGAAGTCAAGCAAGCTTAATTTTTATCAAGTCAACCTGCTTAATAAAGATTAATCGAGCTAGTTTGAGTAGTTTAACTCTTATCTTCAATAAGTCTAAGTTTAAAACTAAAATTTGAACCACATTTTATATCTCAAATTGAGTTCATTTCTATTGGGTTTTAAAATTGTTAATAAGTTGAATGGAAGTGTCTAATTGCAATGGTTATTATGATTTAGCATTACAAAATTTGTGTAAACAAAATATCAAAAAAATTAAGATTTGTTTATCCAGTTTGATTTCTCTACATCTATGAAGTCTATCTCAATGAGCAATTTCATTATATTTAATTCACAATAAGATAAGTGAATCACACTCTATCACTCCAATATAGAAATCTCGCATTTGTACTTAAAGACTAAAATACTCACCTCTAAATTTTTCCCCTAAGAATTTAGATTGTAAACACTAAAGGTTTAAACTTCAGTTGCACTTACACAATAAGCTCCTTAATTAACAAACAAAGTGCTCTCAATAAGCTCTCATATAAAACCTATACAAATCTTGTATATATACGTTGACAAGTATATTAACATACTAGCGATTGAATACAAAACAACTCCTTAAAAACAACTGCTATAAAATAGTAAAAATAATATAAGTCCAACCAAATGTGAACTAATGGAGATTTAGTCATTTAAGTAATCCACAATACAATCCTAAACGATTTTCTATAATTAAAAGGTTGTAATTATTCAATCTAACAAATCATTGGTTTCTAAAATAAATTTTTCAAAATATTATCATAGTTAATAACCCAAAAATTTAATTTATTAAATTGCAAAATCATAAATTTTGTTTCAGTATCACAAGAATGAATGATAGTGACTATTACCGAGTGTCACTCCTAATGCAACATCAAATCTTATCTCAACAGTTTTAATAAACTCAACTCCACCATATTATTATAATTTATCAAAGTCATTCAACGTCAGCCCCGTGAAAATGTAAAGGGGAGATATATTGTCGACCCGTGAGATTAAGCAAAGTCTGTTGAAAGCAAATTCGTTTAGGTTAACCGTAGACTTAAAATCTAAAAGATGTTGAATGTATTTTTTTCAAAGAAAAGACAGATTGAATAAATAAAACAATAAATCGGTCCACTTTTGTTAGGTGGCAATTATTATTAAAATAAAGAGATTGAACAGTTGATTTCTTACCGACATGTCGGGTGGATACTTCAACTAGTCATTTGGAATTTTTATTAGCATTGAAATTAGTTAGATTGTCCTAAAAACAGTTAGTAGGAAATGTCTTACACGCATGCTATCATGTTTGCTGAACTAGGAAAGTTCATACCAGTCTTGCTAGCTAAAAATTGTGTTTGTCATATTAAAAGACAAGTTGAAGTGTGTATTCGATACTGATACTTGTAACTCTTTTTTAGCTTTTTTCTTTTTTGAATGATTGGAACTTTGAAAACGTTTAGTTATCTAATTCTAAGAGGAATGTTGTTTCAATTTATGATGTAACAATGCTTGTAATAATGTAGGATAAAAAAATAATATATCAGATGTTGATATGTTGGGACTAATCAAAAATTTCAAGGCGTATAACATTGTTATTCTCTTTTAAGTTTTTATTTACTTCCACCTATATTTTGGTATTGTAACACTCCATATCTGACTCGATCATCAGATCCGAGCTACGAGGTGTTATATTCGTTGCCCGTCTCGAAAATGATTTTCTTGCATAGAGGAAAAATAAAAATTTTAAAAATTGTACCGGTTTGTGATATTTATAGTAATAATTTTCCCGAAATAGTATATGTTCTTTGAATGAGACAAATTCTAGACATTCTTAGCTTTTAACTTAACGACCTTCTCCATTATTCTCGTACCATGAACTACCCTGAATATGGGCTCAACCAATTTCAAATCCAATACAAATTTAAAAATATTTTCTTACTTTCTATAGGAAAGTGATCTCTTTTATTCAAACTGGTAGAATTGTTATTCTCGGAAAATAAAACTTATACTTAGAAATAAATTCTAACTTATTTTCCAGCAAAATAACAATATCTTAAAGTTGTGTAAAACTTATACTTTTAGCCTTACTAGAATCATCTATTTATAAGGAGAGGTAGTGAAACCCTAGTTGAATTAGTAGAATACAAATTATATTTATTTAATAGAAAAATAATCTCTTCATTGAATTAGGAGAGACAGGAGAGGCTAACCCTAGATATTTACTAGGGTTGTCACCCCTCATACTTGTTATGAGGGGGTTTGGGGCTTCTCCTGTATCGGATCCAATTATGTGTAATTTCTGAACTTTTAACCCGGTATTTTATAATTTAATACAACCCAATACATATTTTTATTTCTCAAAATAAATATTATTTATTAAATTAATTTAAATAAATCAATTTTTCAATTAAATAATTTTCTCAACTCAATTTTAATTTCGTTAAGATTATTACAACTTTACGGTAAAAGAATCTATAAAAGAATATATTTAATTTCTACATTCAACGGATTCACAATAGTCAATTAATTTAATTCTATCTTCATACTTCAAGTAATTAAATAATAATTCAAAAAACTTAAATTAGTTCTCGTGTTATTTCCATACTTAGTGAGAAATCACATTCATTTTTTAGTGTAACACATTTCTCTAACTTTATCATTTCTATACATTTCTATTCATTTGATTCAACATACAATTTGTTTCTGATTTCAACGAATTAACAGAGAGACCAATTAGACATATATAATTAGAGCTCAAATGATTTATAACTAAGTTTCAACTTTTGGCCTATTAATTATAAACTCATTTAGTCACAAAGTCATTCTACTATAGTATCGTGACTGAGCTCTCTCTAATAACATATCATTACAAAAGTTACTTGATTAGTGCTTGTTCAATGACCTAGTCATAAATGTGTTTCATTTATAGGATATCCCTAATCTCTTTAAGATAGATTTATTCTCCCAATTTTATCATATTTTATCTCATGGTAATCATTAACTCTTCCTTCAAGAAAAGTCAATTATTGTCAAGTAATATTTAAGTCATTCATCATAAAGACAAATGACCCGTGGCTACGTTTACATTTCATCTATCATGTAATTCCAATGAGAGGATATCATTTACCCATGTCTTTGGTTATGAATTCCACTATTGTTAATGATGCTACATATTGCAGAAGTCGTACATCCAACGCACTAGTTTTCGGTTCCTTATTTATTTGAACTCAATCTTTTATTTACATCAAAGTATACGAGTCATGTATACATATTTCATCATCCACTCAGGATTAAGGTATGTCACACCATGAACATCACAAATGAATAAATCCATAAACGGATTATAATAGCCCGTTTTTAGGGTTAATCGGAACAGTGGTTTCAAAACCACAATCCGACATTGAAAATTTTATTTTATTATTTTTTTAATATTTATAGCTTGATATTAGAGTTATGTGAATTTTTCGTAAAGAAATTTTATCGTTTAAGTGGTTAATTCGGTAAAAAAGACTAAATCGCGTAAAGTATAAAAGTTGGGTTCTATAAGCTAAAAGTGTCAAATAGCTATAGAACTTAAAAGTAAAGGTCCTTATGTGGCAAATAGCCCATTTATGAGATACTGGACGTTAGTGAAGTGGCATTTGGTGTAATTATTAATGTTTTTAAAGGGTAAAAAGGTAAATAGGTAATTAAAGTTAATAATAAATAAAATAAAAGCCAAAATCATGTTATAGGGTTCTGCCCTTGTTTTATTTAATTGAGGTATGTTTCAAGCTCGGTTTTTGATGATTTTTTATGTTTTTGTGATCGTTGCTTCGTGTTCTAGCTTACTCGTACCCTAATTTTTGAATTTTTTTATGAATTTTTGAGTTGCCATTGATGATAGCTTGATGTTTTTGAGTCTTGATGATGGAAAATGAATAATTGTTGATAGATTAATATGTTTTGTTAAGTGATTTTTGGTAAAAATGTCAAATAAAGATTAAATTGTGAAAAGTGTAAACTGAGGGGTTGAAATATGAAATAAATTGAAAATATGAGTTGAAAGTAATATATGGAAAATTCGGCTAGCTTGGGTTTGTGTTTAGTTTCATGAAATTGTGATTTTATGTGATAAAGACTAAATTGCAAAAATGTGGAATAATAGGGGAAACGTGTAATTTTGCCAAAATGTGTAAATTGTGTTAAATTGAATGAATTAATGATTAAATAAGTAAATTTTTTATTATAGAGATTGAGAAAAATGATATTCGGATCTAGAACGGGAGAAAACTAAGTATTGAACTAGTCGATCTGTTCCGTCGTTTTAACGATCGAGGTAAGTTCGTATGCAATAAGCATTGTCATATTTACGCTTTTAATTCTTTGATATCATATAATTATATATACGTGACTATTGTTATGTTTGATGACATATCGGCTAAATATGGGACTTAGTGTGCGATTCGGTATAGCTTCAGCTAAATTTGGCATTTAGTGTGCGATTTGAGATAGCTTCGGCTATGTACATCACTTAGTGTGCGGGACATCAAATATGACACTTAGTGTGTGAAATATTGAGAATGACACTTAGTATACGAGATATTGAGAATGGCACTTAGTGTGCGAAATATCGAATGACTTAACGAGCATAGTCAAGACAAGAATTAAAGTACGGTCGGATTAAGTAATATAGGTACGTAAAGAACTTATGTGAGAATCGAATGAAAGTAAATTGGTGAGTTCATATTGTATTATGTATATTAAATAAGAAAGAATTGAGTATAAGTGTGCTTCATGTCAAAATGTGTTTATTTGACTATAATGAAGTATATATTGAATATTATGTGAGATATGAATAATAGTTGTTTAAACTAAATATACATACGGCAATCGCCTAATAAGACCATAACCAGGATATGGCACGTGAAAGAAGACCACGGCATGGCCTTGAAAATGTATGTGTAAGACCATAGTTGGACTATGGCATCGGAATCGATGAATTTGTATCATAAGCACTTATAAACCAAAGAGGTTTAATAAGAGTGTGGGTGATAAATAGAAAGGTATCAGTATAGGTATGTATGGAAACTACTCAAGTATCAAGTTATATGAAGTTGAGAACTAGCGAATGAGGACATGAATAATTTGATGTTAGCTCATGAATTGATGCTTTAAATGTTAATGATTTATCTATTTCGAATTGTTATATAAATGTTGTGATCATTTTAGGCTTACATACGAACTTATTAAGCTGTGAAATTTACTTTGTGTTATTTTTCTATTTTTTATAGTGTCTCAAACGTTCGCTCGGGTTGGGAGTCAACAGAGATCGCATCACACTATCCGGCTATTGATTTTCGATATTTTACACCTTGTGGCTTGGTTTTATGGCATGTATAGGCTATGGTCTTTTTTATATGGTTTTTTTTTTTTTGAAATGTAATGGTCATTTGAAATGGCTTATTAATGATTTTGGTTGATGGTTATAGTGTGGCCTTATGATTTGACATGGTTGGTATAAAATGTGAATTTGGCTTATGTTATGAATTTTGTGTTTTGGCTTGGAATGCAAATATATATGGTAATAGTGTGGTTTAAGAAATGGCATGTATTGGCATGAGTTTGAGATGATGCATTGATAAGCTTTGATTTGGATATAGGTTGAATGATATGATTGGTTATTTAGTTGGAATTTGAGACATATGAAAAAAAAATGTTAAAGATGATAAATGATTCATGCTAGTTTTGGTGTGTGTTTTGGTCAATAAATGGTTGAGATTTGAGAAATGAAATATAATGATTCAAGATGGTATGATTTATGTTGGAAATGATCACTTTTGGTTGCTTATTTGGTTTTATATTTGTTACCATTAGGATGCCTTAGGATGCATGTGACTTAAGTGAGAAAAGTAGCTTATATTCTATTCTCGTGCCACACGGTTGAGCACACGGGTGTGTGACTCGACTATGTAACCCATGATGCTTAATTAAAACAAGTTAGTGAGTTACACGGCTTAGACACGGGCGTGTCTACTGGTCGTGTATGGCACACGGGCTGGCACACGGGCGTGTGGTCGGCCGTGTGACCCAAGTTAGTATATATGCCCTATTTTCACACAGCCTGTGACATAGGCGTGTCTGGTGGCCGTGTGAGGCACACGGCCTGTTCACACAGGCATGTGACCCTGAATTCATGAAAATTTTCTAAATTTCTCAAAGTTTTCAAATGTATATAGTTTAGTCTCAAACTTCATTTAAGCATGTTTTAAGGTCTCATATGACCTTAGAAAGGACAATGTGAATGTGTTAAATGGATTTTTGATTATGAATGCATATATGTATGAATTATGTTGTGATTGATCAGTAATGCCTGTAACCCTATTTCGGCTACAAATACAGGTTAGGGGTGTTACACGGATTCAGAATCTATTCTACTTGGGTCCTATCTGATGTACTGTCAGTTCAATCAGTCACATCTATGTCTCTATCTTCTATGAATCATCTACTCCGATGCTCAAGACAAAGAATCTCTCCAATTAGACTTGATAAACGGTACATTATTTTTTAAACTAGTTTGCTCATTTCTGATTAAACTAATTACATGTTCGGGTTCATCTACTAATATAAATTGTCTTTTCGTCATACGATCTGACCACGTAATATCGCTTTGTATTAGTTAAATATTAGATAACCAATGAGCTAATACTTGCTTCCATTTTGCTTTGCATGTAAAAATCATTAAGGACAATAGACAAAGAATATTAATGTATTTCAAGAATAATTTTATTAAATCAATTTATTTAAAAAATACAAGTGTACATAGACGAAAATATTATACTTAGGACACCAGACCCAACATATAGACATCTCAACATTTTTCTAATGTATATACCGATATAATATGTAAAAGTTGATGGCTAAATTTATTTATATAAATTTAGTTATAATTTATTAAAAAAAATTAACCATTAAAAGTTGCTTACCTCCTCCCCACTTGGGGAAGCCAACTTAGGTAAAAAGAAAAGAAATCCTGGCAAATTAAGAAAAAAATTAAGTATTACAACTTATGAGATGCCCAATATACTAGAATAAAAAATTGGACTAAACCGATGGAAAATTTTGAGACACCCAATTCGATTTTGTCATAGTTCTTAGCTGAAACCGTTTCACACCCTTCACTAGTTTCATTTCTTGGCAATTCAACAAATTCTTTCCTTTCCAGCTAATCGTCATTACTAACTCGTAAACTTCGATTCCTATTATTGCCATTGCTGATGTTACGGTAATTATTACAGTGGTCGTCAACTCGTCATACCAGCTAATCGTTTCAGCATTAGAATAAAAGCTTTGCCCTTTTTTTTTGAACAATGTTACCGACACAAATATCACTGAAGTTGGGTGGTTGAGATATCTGATTATCAGGAATCACCCTAACATGCTGCTGATGCCATTTAGTGTTGATATTGTTAGCTGAAGCGGTTCCAAGAGACATCTGTTGGAAGATGCTGTGCTTGAGACGGATAAAGAAGTTGACTCCGGTTGAGCTTGATCAGGAGGTATAAGGATGCTAACAAGTGATTTAGCCTCCTGACCTTTATCTTTCAGGATGGACAGATTGTAGAGGAGAGTGATTGAATGAGACTGATCCTGGCCAATAATTAAATTAAATTGAGATTATTTATAAATTTTAAGGATTAATTTTTAATTTATAATTAAATCGACATAATATATCAAAGTTGATGACTAAATTTATTATTATATTAATTTTCTAACTATCACACCATTCTCTCATTAAAAATTTAATGACACTTAACTTTGATAATACAAAAATTAATTATTGATTAGTTCATCAAAATAAAGATTTAACAAAATAAGATTAAAATGAAAAAATAATAATAGATTTAACTAAATTCCGCAATTCATCCCATAAATAAATAAAGGGGTACGAGTGTTTTTTTATGAATGGGGAGGCACATCTACGGAGCCTACATATTATTATTTTTAGAGAACGCCCATATTTTTCTACTTGATATATATTAGATTGTCAAATACGGCATGTGCAAGTTATTAGTAAGTCTAGTTTCCATTGCAGTGCACGTTAAGCCTCTTTCCAGTCAAATAGTAGTAGCAGTGTCAATATCTTAATTCTGAAGGGTCAAATTAAAATTAAACGTCCTATATAATAATTAATTTAAATATATAAACAATTAATTCAAAAGAAGCAGTATTCTAACATAATAATCAACTTAAACATATAAACAATTGATTCAAAAGAAGAAGAAGTAGTTTTCCACCATAACAATTGATTTAAACATATAATCAATCGATTCAAAAGAAACAGTATTTTAACATGACAATCGGTTTAAGCATAAAAACAATCGATTCAAAAGAAATAATATTCCAACATATAACAATCAATTAAGTGCAACCAATTCATGGTCATCCAAAATCAACCAAATTTGATCATCCAAATACAAGCATATTTTTCACAATTAAGCCCCAAACTTTAAAATTGAATTCATCCTCATCCAAATACACAACGGTGCCTCCTGACACAGTGGGGACACAAAAAAAAATTGTATTTTTTTTAAAAGATAGTGATGACCTAATGATGTGCTGAAAACTTTGGGGGTGCCGCCTAACACGTCAGCAATACTGGCCAGGTACGGTAGATTTTGCCCATTTTCATAAATAATTTGTGTGGTGCCTATTTTGGTAATTAGTTAATTTTTTCACATTATTTGGGTAGAAAAACCTATTTAAAAAAAACAATTAAAAAAAATAGCATATCATTACTTAAAATTGTGCACAACATTCTTTGAAACAGATAAAATCACTAAATATAGAGTCTAAATTAAAGGTTTGGGCAATCTCTCTCTCAATATAAACAATAAGATCATCTGTAAAAAAAAAAAAAACTCATCCTCCATTTTGTTGCAAAGCCTTGTTTGGGTAAAAAATGCGAAATTCACATTACTTTCGACTCAGTTAACTATTTTTTATTTCGTTTTCACCAAAATACTCACTATTTCACAAGCTATCATTTGATGTATTTTTAAACAAAGTGACCAAAGTTTTCTTTCTTCTCTTCACTTTGGCCGAAACTTACTATAACATTATTTAGCTATTTTAATTTGTTTTGTTTTTACACTTCTAACAAGTTAGAAACTGTCTCCTAGTCATTTTTTTTATCAAAAAAGATACATATTTCACTTAATTTTGTAAGTTTTCGAGTTCCATCAATATTCTTTAATGGCAACTTTTAATGCACTTGATAAAATAAAAAACTATTAATACATATTCAAAATCTATGCCAAATTTGAAAAAAAGACATACCCTATACTTAAAATTTGGAGGAAAATTCATGAAGAAATTTTTTTCTTCTTATTTTTTGCTAGGCACAAATATGTTCTTCCTTTCTTTTCTTTTTATATATATTAATTATATTACTTATAATTATTATTTTAAATAAAATATTAAATTTTTATTATTTAACAAAATATCATTCAAAATTATCATGAATCATTTAATTTTTTAAGAAAATATTTCTCTTTATTTTTATCAAGAACAATTTTTTATATTATTTTTAATACTATACAAATATTAGAGGGACTACTTATATTTTTGGGAGGGCTATAATATATATATATATATATATATATATATATATGGAAATTGTAAAAATTTGAACCTTAGGGCCTACTTATATTTTTGGAAAGAATATAATATATCTAAAAGAATTAAATTGTAAAATTTTAAACATTGGGCAATGGCCCCTAGTACCCTACTAGGCTCCACTATTGAATAGTAGTAATGGAAAATAGAAACTATTATTTAATATTAAAATATCACAATATTTGAAAGTTTTAACGTGTGAGGCGGCGAATTACAATGAACGAAGCTCCATTAGAACGTGAATCGAAGCTGACCAAATTAATTAGCTTAATTTCAAATCCCATCATCCAATCTATCCATAAAATTCCCCCCACCCCCCATGTTCTCTATCTCAAGTCCTTTGAAGAAATCAAAATCAAGGAGCAGCAGCATGGGAAGTGAAGCTGATAGCTATCCAAGAAGGCAATTTTTTCACAACAACAATCTCTTCTTCACGCTTAAAATGCTTTTCCTTCTGATATTTACCAACCTTGTCACCATCTTTATCTTTTCTAGCCTTCCTTTCAGCTTATCATCATCTGACCCCCCCCATACCCATCTCTTTCTTCACCAGGAAACCATTTCTCATCTCTTGCAGGAGCTCAACTCTACAAAGTCCAAACTCTTTGACAGTTACTCTCTTATTGCTGACTTGCACCACAAGATCAATTCCACCAACTTTCTTGTGCGAGACCTCGTTATTGATATCATCCGTGAACGCAAGCTTTCATTACCAGTCGACGAAGAAGCTGATTTTTTCGGCATTCCTCCTACTACTGCTTCCTTGTCTGATGAACTCAAGCTTGCCATTCTCCCTCACAAACTCCCATTAGGATACTCCCCAAGGATGGCATCTGATGAGATCTATCCGCCTATTGGAGCAGCCTGCTTGAGGTTTCAAAAGGAGCTGGCTCAGTACATGACATATGATATTGGTGGCGAATGTCCTATGGATGACGTTTTTGCTCAAAAGCTTTTGCTCAAGGGGTGTGAACCACTCCCTCGCCGTAGATGCCACCCCAAATCCCCCATCGGTTATGTTGAGCCAACACCATTTCCTGATAGCCTTTGGGCAACCCCACCAGATACCAGCATCATTTGGGATCCCTACACTTGCAAAAGTTACCAATGCCTCATTGACCGTAAAAACTTTCCAGGGACCGTCGACTGTAAGGACTGCTTTGACTTGCAAGGCCGAGAAAAACGAAGATGGCTTTACGATCGAGGATTAGATTATGGACTCGATCAAGTTCTTCAAACGAAACCAGCCGGGACTATTCGAATCGGACTTGACATTGGAGGTGGGAGTGGCACTTTCGCAGCAAGGATGAGAGAGCGGAACATCACCATCATCACTAGTTCAATGAACCTGGATGGACCATTCAATAGTTTCATTGCATCCAGGGGCTTGATCCCAATACATATTAGCGTTTCGCAGAGGCTTCCATTCTTTGAGAGCACATTGGATATAGTGCATTCGATGCATATTTTGAGCAATTGGATCCCAGATGCAATGTTGGAGTTCGCCGTGTATGACATATACAGAGTGTTGAGACCAGGGGGGCTATTCTGGCTTGACCATTTCTTCTGTCAGGGACCGCAGCTCAATCAAACCTATGCTCCAATGTTTGATCGAATTGGGTTTACAAAACTAAGGTGGAATGTTGGGAAAAAGGTTGATCGTGGAGTTGACAAGAATGAGTGGTATTTGTCAGCGTTGTTGGAAAAACCAATGACCTAACTCGATTTCTTTTTCGTTTTACTCGAGGATATTGTTGTAAAATGTTCAGGATTTCACCTGAAAAACAATTGTATTTTCCGGAAGCAATAAATCAAAGACATCCAGACGCAGCAAGGTTAAATATTTCCATATTTGTCAGTCAGACGAAGGAACAAAATAAATGCAATTTATAATATTACTAGGATTTCTTATTTGGACGCCTTTATTATTTGTTACCTTAGAATGTGTCCATATTTATTTCAACTTTAATGTCATCCATAAACTTTAATTTCATATGATTTTATATATGAATCATTGATTTTATTCAATTTTTACAAATCACTAATAACATGATCTAATTAACATTATTTTACGTTGATATATCACATATATAAACAATTATATTAATTTGCTATGAAAATAAATGTATTTATTTTTTAAATGTATACGATTAAATCAAAATAAAAGTTTCATATATATATATATATATGAACCACAATTCAAATTATGTATAATTACACAAAATCAAAATTCATGTATAAATTTAATATTTATCTCAATTTTTTAATATTAGACTAAGACAAAGAAAACTTAGGTTAATTACAAGTGGCCTTGTGTCAAGTATAAACTGTTGATGCGTCAAAGAAAATGATCATGTTACTATTACAAATTAGATTAAAGTATTTAAGTATGACTTTAGTTCTAATAAAAATACATCAACCTTGATAGATAATTAATAATGATTATTGTATTTTTAATTAAATAAATTACTTTTGAGATAAATAATAAATAAAATAGATAGTCCATATAAATCACTCATTTGAAGAGATTATATTAAGTTAAAGGCAGTTCTGGTTTTTAGCTACTAGTTAAGATAGACGAACGAGGGCATCTATTGTAAAGGAAATCGAAGCCATTTATGAAGCAAGAAAGAATGTTGGAAAAGGAGAGGAGCCTTTGTTCCTTGATGCTTCTAAGAGGAAAAGGATTATTATGAGAAACATTTCTCAATCTTGAGTCTAAAGATGATGAAGAAACTAACCCATAGGATATGTCCCCATTGTAGAACTACTTACTCAAATGAGGACCACACGCACTGAAAGACCCCATGTACCTTCTTCATCAAAGAAGAAAACAAAAGGTTCAAGGAAGTAGGTGTTCTTCAGGTGCTTAAATTTTCAGTTTGACATATGGCACTCTTCCGAGATCAGATATAATGAAATTTCAAGAAAATTTTAAAATGAATCAAAAAAAAAAGAATTTTCATGAAAGTAAAATTGATATAAAAAATGAAAACCAATGAAAAAAAAATTATGAGTGTGAGAATGTGGCAAATGGATCAAATTGCAAAATTTGAAAAGTTGGAGGACTAAAGTAAAATTTTGACCAAAAATACAATGTGTGAATTATTATTTTATTACTTGGCAAGGAATTAATTTTTAATGTGTATTGGTGTAACAGCCTAAAGTTCAATGGTGTCGAGAACAGTGATTCGAGATCACTAAATCCGACGAGTAAGTTTGAAAATTTAGTAAATTGATATTAACGAATCAAGTGTGAATTTTGAAAAAAAAATTAGAGATTTATGTGAATTAAAATAATTTGTTAGGTCAAATGGGTCAAACACGAGGTATCGAGACCTCGAATCTATAAACTTAGCCATAAATATTTTTAAAAATATTTATGGAGTGTTATTGAGTTAGTATTAAAGTTTCGTTAGAAAATTTTAATGTTTTGATAGTCAATTAATTAAAAAGAACTAAATTGAAAAATGTACAGAATTTGTTCTATAGTGATAAATAGCTTAAGTGATTAATAATGAGGGATTTAAAAGACAATTAGACCCAAATTATATGGGTTGGATGGTTTGGGCAAGAAAATCAGCAAGAAAATAAGGTGAAATAAGGGTAAAATTGGATATTTTGCAAATTAATTAAATAAAATAAAGACTAAATTGAAAAATCTAGAGAAATCGCCATTTTTCTTCAGTAAAAATGCCATAAGAGGTCTGGAATAAGCTGTTTTATCATATTTTTGCACCATGTTAGTTCAATTCTTGCTTTTTCTTTGAAATCTTTATGTTTTTGTGACTTTTACAATTAGGTCCAACTATAGAATTCATTAGTTTTTTATTCTATAAGTGAAATTGAAAGTTTCCTTAGATAAGTGTCGTATGGTTAAGATGAATTATCATGGACTTTAAGATTTTAATTCATTATATGATGAATTTTAAGAGATTTTAGTAGAAATTGATTTTTAGGACTTAATCGTGAAAAAGTTGAGAATTAGGGTTTGATGTTAAAATTATAAATTTCAAAGGCTGTGTAGTAGCTTAAAATAGTTAAATAAAATGCTAATTAAGAAGAATTAGCTCAATTGATGGGTTAATTGAGCAGGGACTAATTTGTAAAAATTGTAGAATTTGGAGTAAAAGTTTAAGTTCAAAAATTTAAGGCCATAAATTTTGAAGTGAATTAGAATTGAATTAGATGCTAATGAGTGAAAAATTCTACATTATAGATCGAGAGTCCGAAGATAAACGTGAAAAAGAGAAAATTACTGATTAGTCCCTGAAATTTCCATAATTCTACAAATTGCTCCAAGTAAGTTCATATGGCTAAATTTTTATGTTCAAATGCAAATTTTGTGAACAATACAATATTTATAAATTGTATTTTCTGCCATTGAATTATGATAATTGTAATGATGTGGAAATTAAATTGAAAGATCGAATTAAGGGTAACGCAGGACTGAGTACGTTCATTCAGTGATCAGTGATGAATTGGCGGATATGACCATGGTTAAACCATGGAAAAAGTGTGAAATGTGAGATCATAGCAGAGGTATGGCACTGTGAAAGTGAATGTAAGACCATGATTGAATCATAAAAGTTATATATGTGTGCAAGTGTAAGATCATAGCTAGGCTATAGCAATGTGATAAAGTGTGTGATCATGGCAAAGCCATGTTAAAATGTGTGCAAAACCAAAGTGGAATGTGGCATCAAGCTAATGACATACTCAATTCCGTAAGACGTTCCCTAATTTGACAAGTAATGGTAAGTATTACCTGAAATTAAGTGTTGAAATTTAGTTAGTTATTGATATTGAGCTTAATCCGGTAAATTCATCATTTGAAATTGTGTATGATAGGAAACTTTACTGAAAAACTTGTTATCAAATTATAATTATAATTCGGTAAGATTTATGTTTTGGGCCTATGAGCTTACTAAGCTTTTTTCATAAGCTTACCTTTGTACGTTAATGTTCTTTGTAGATTAACAAGAGTTCGGAGAATCGGATCATCACACGGGGTCACACTATCTAGATTTCATCGGTAGATTTTGTATTGCAACTTAAGGTTTATATGGCATGTATAGAATGAAATTAAACGAAAGTAAACTTGAAATATGGTTATGAATAACTTTCATACATATAA
Source organism: Gossypium arboreum (assembly GCF_025698485.1). NCBI lineage: Eukaryota > Viridiplantae > Streptophyta > Magnoliopsida > Malvales > Malvaceae > Gossypium > Gossypium arboreum. The sequence goes on along the minus strand of NC_069075.1, from coordinate 9,266,747 downwards.
ATTAATTAAGTGTTTGTATTTATTAGTATATAATGGTGGTTAATGAATGAAATAACATAGTAAGTTTACATAAATAAGTAGTGTAGTTATAAATTTGGCTTACCATATGATTTATTAACTTGAATTGTTGTTGATTTGGAGTATATTGGTATATGAAAGTATTGTATGCAGGTTAAATGTGTAAAGGGTGAGAAAAGTGGCCTTAAAATGGCCTATTTTCGTCCATACGGGTAGACACACGAACGTTTATCTTGACCGTGTGTGACACACGGCCTAGAATATGGGCATGTTTTGGCCATGTGTCCCTTGCACCTTAAAAATGAGAAACAGAATGCTCAGAATTGAGCACACGAGCATGTTACATAGCCGTGTGAAAAGTGTACCTAATTTATGAAAATTAAATTAACCACACGGCCTAGCACAAGCACACGGGTGTTTGACATGGCTGTGTGACCTAAGTTTTTTTATACCTTATAAGTTAGAAAGTTACACGGGTTAGGGACACGGGCGTGTGTAGCCACACGGCCTGTTCACACGGGCGTGCTTCTATACCACACGGGCCTGTGGGTACTATTCATAAGAAAAATTTTATATTTTAGCAAAAATTTCTCGAAGACTCCGATTTAGTCCCGATTCAATTTCAATGTTCATAACGGGCCTCGACAGCCCATTTAAGGTTCAATATGGTTAAAGTTGGTTCTGAATAATATTTTGATCTGATTTATCTATAATTAGTCTATAAATTTTGATAATACTCTGTAACCCTATTCCGGTGACGAGTACGGGTTAGGTGTGTTACAATTGGTGCGGTGAATACCACCTTTGGGCCCAAATTAGAAAGATTTGAAAGTATAGGAATTAAATTCTAAAAATTTTATTTTTGCCAAGAAAAGGATAAAAATGTAATTTCCACCATTCAAGGATTATTAATAAGATTTAAACATGATTTATGAGAATTTAGTTGATAAATATCAATTTGATGTGAAAAACTTGTGCAAAAAGGAAAAAATGAGTAAAATGATAATTTTGCTACGAAAGGGCATTTTGGTTATTTCTCAATAATTATATATTGGAAATATTATCTTGATTGAGATATATGATATTTGGGATTACTTTAGACAATTGGATGTGACTTATGTAAAGATATTGGTCATGGACTACAAGTTTTAAATAGATTAAAGAGAAAAGAAAGAGGAAAAGTCCCCTTTCTTCAACCTTGTTCAATTGACCCCATGGAAGAAGAGATAAAACTTTCTTTTCCTTGTCATTTTTCTTCAAATGTCTCAAAATCTCGCAACCCCAACCTTGGGTTTTTGCTAAAATCAATTAAGAAACTCATCTCTAAGCTTGAATTCACCTTCAAATCTTCCATTTTCAGAAATGATTTCATGGGTTCTTAAGAGAGAAAGTTAAAGCTAGAGAGAGAAAGCTCCAATAAGGTTAGTAATAGTTTTTTTCATTCCTCCTAACTTGAAATTTGAGTTTGGTTGTTATGAGAAAGTTTGGAAAGCTTGTATGTTGATTTTTATTATATTTTTGTGTAGAGAAAAATGAGGAAATAACTTGTTTAAGGATGGATTCAAGTGTTGGAAGCTTGATTTTGAATATTTGTACATCCAAAAGGGAAGTACGTTTGGATGTTCTTACTTCTCTTATACTAATATGTTTAAGAATTTGGTGAAAAGGATGTATAAAATATAAGATTGTTCTTGAATGTCAATATGTTTAGTTTCCATGGCTTAATAATGTTAGAAATAAGTGGTTTGAAAATTTGTGGCTTAGTGAACCTTGGCAATATGTGTCATATTAACTAAAAATGTGTTATGAGAATTTGGTTGTCAAGGAATGGTTAATAAATGTGATTTGATACATGTGAAATTTGTGAAATATAGCATTAATGTGGATGTAAATATGATATCATGGTAAATTTGGTGATTAATTTGAGATTACTTTGTGTCTCTTTATTTGATTGAACTTTTATTAAGATAAAGAATTTGAATAAATGGCTTATGGTAATATATGAGTAAGAATATGTGTGTGCGTGGGTAGGTGTGTGTGGAAGCACTTATCATGATGATTGCCCCTTGGTGTGCATGCACCAAGGTAGATAAACAATGCAATTAAATCTGAAGAAGTGAGGTGTATTGCAAGGATACATGTCAAATTGTAATATAATTTAATTAAAATAAAATATAAAAGTATTTTAAAGATCATACCCAAGGGAGCTAAAGACTAAAATCAAATTAACAATATCCAAGAACATGTAAAGCTAAGTTTAAACACCTACTTTTCTAATTATTATAGTATGACTAATCACAAAATACTGGTAAAAACTTACTATTAACTAAAAAAAGGATCTAATTTTAAAAATGATAAAACTAGAAAAATAATCACACAAGAATGAAAAAGAGGATTTGATCAATTTCCATGGTCGTAATTAATCTAAACTTAGTGATTTTTACTGACAATTTCTTAACTAGTCTAATTAATACCTTTCTACCTATAATTTTACCCAAGTTATGATTTAGTCCACATGATCTTTCAACCTAATGAATCTAAACGGGACAATTGAATTGATATCGGGTAAAGTCTCCTTTCGGTATAATTTACCTAAATTTCCACCTGAAGTTGCCAATTCTAGATTTTTAATCTTATTCAATTCAGTCCTATTATTCAGTTTAAACCCTAATTTTGATTAACTACTCTTACTTCAATTAACCAACTTCTCGATAAATTTAGTTATGACTCATCACAACTCTACCATACCCACTTAATTCATAAGCCATTTGATAAATTTAATGATAAGGAATTAAAGGGTTTAGAAATGCTTAGTAATTCAAAGAATTCTGATTGTGGAGATCATGTTGGGGCGGCAACTGAAAATCTTATAGATGAAATTGCTTGATCACTCTTAACGACAATTAATCTACAACAAACAAGAATAAGAAAAATAACTATTGAAAACTAATGAACGAAATTGCAAGTATATGAAATTGTTGTAAATCTAGAATGGAAAATAACAACTATTTTTTGAAATCCTTAAACTAAACTACTTAACTACTAATAATCGTAAAAAGCCACCCTTAATCATGTGTAAGAAGTAATATTTATACTACTTTTCATGTTTGACCTAATTTGGACAACTTTTCCCTAAGTTAAAATTAAAATTTTGATGTGTGGATTGAAACACCCCTTCAAATTTTAGGTCCGTCGAGCTTTAATGTCGCGACACCACAGGTTCGATGTCACGACTTTCCTAGTAGTTTGCTTGAGTCTTTGTAGGGTGACTTGGGTGTTGTGAATTTTCTTCCCAATGTCGCAACTTCGCTGCAACGTTGTGATTGACTTTCACCTCTGGCTACTATCGTGGATGTCATAACTTTACTTGTCAATATCACGGCTCCTAGCTTCTAATGTTGCAACTGAGTTGCTGTAATTTGATATGTCAAATTAATCTCCTAATTACACTTTACAAGCTTGTTTCCAAGCAATTTATATGTTTTTTTCATGTTTATATGTAGTTTTTGTTTTTTTACTTTTATAAATGAATGTTGAGCTTTTACTCCTTTTGAGACTTGATGTAACAGTCCGTTTTTAGGGTTAATCGGAACAGTGATTTCGGAGCCACCAAATCCGATGAGTATGTTTGTAAATATTATATTTAATATTTACGAGTTAATTGTGAGTTTAAAAAAGGTTTTTGATATTGTGATTTTTGTTTTATAAGCGATTTATTAAGTTCAAGTGGTATGACCCTAAGGTCAAGTGGGTTTAGAAAATGAGGTATCGAGACCTCATTTCTATAAACCGGGTCGTAAATATTTTCATAAATATTTACGGAGTGGCAATAAGATGGTATTAAAGTTTCGTTGAAAAATTTTATCGTTTTGATAGTTAATTAAGCAAAAAGGACTAAATCGCGCAAAGTGTAAAAGTTGTGTTCTATAAGTTAAAGATATTAAATGGATATGGCATTAAATAGTGGGAGTCCTTAAGTGGTAATTATTCCATAATTTTTTATAGTGGAATTCCATGGCTTGGTATAATGAAAATTATTAATGTATATTAAGGTTAAATATGGTATTTGGTAATTATAATAAAATAAAATAAAACAAAAGCCCAATTAAATGCTATCATCTTCATCAATAGCCGAATATGAGAAAGAAAATAATGTTCTCAAAGCTTTGAAGGTTCAGCAATGGTTGTTCATGCATTTAAGTCCATTTCGTCTCGGTTTTTAATAACTTTTACGTTTTTGAGATCGTTGCTTTGTGTTCTAGCTAACCCGTACCTCCGATTTCAAAATTGTTAAAGTACTTGGATGATGTCATTGTTGAATATTTGATTATTTTGATGTTTAATGATAGAAAATAAATCGTTGATGGTAGATTATTGAGTTTTGTTAAGTGAATTTTAGCAAAAATGTCAATTTTGGACTAAATTGTGAAATATAATAAATTGTGTGGTAAAAGTGTGAATAAATAAAAAATATGGGCTGATATGAGCATGTATGAAATTCAGATAGCTTGGGCTATGATGAAATTGACTAAATTTGCATTTTATGAGCTTAGGGACTAATTTGTAAAAAGGTCAAAAGTGTAAGGGTAAAATAGTAATTTTACCAAAATATGAAATTGACTTAAAATGAATAGAATATGAATTGAAATAGCTGAATTTGATTGATTAGATCAAGTTAAGCCTCGTACGAGTCTATATCGAGGGAAAAATAGAGTTTTGGACTAGTCGATCCATTTCAACATTTTGACGATCGAGGTAAGTTCGTATGTATTAAGCATTGTTAAATTTATGCTTTTAATGCTTGATATTGTATAAATTGTCTATACGTGATTATTGTTATGATTAATGACTTATCGGCTAAAATGGCACTTAGTGTGCAGTTCGAAATAGCTTCGGCTAAAAGTGGCACTTGGTGTGCAATTTGAGATAGCTTCGGCTATATATATAAATGGCACTTAGTGTGCGGTTCGAAATAGTTTCGGCTAAAAGTGGCACTTGGTGTGCAATTTGAGATAGCTTCGGCTATATATATATATATATAAATGGCACTTAGTGTGAAAAGTATCGAAAATGGCACTTAGTGTGCGAAACATCCAGAATAGCACTTAGCCTGCGAGGTATCGAGTATGGTACATAGTGTGTGAGACATCGAAGATGCAATGGCATTATGTATATGTATGAAATGGTAAGGATCAGTACAGGTATGTACAGAAACTCAACTTAATATGAAATCCATGAATGGTAAGTCCATGAGCATTGTGGAATGATGTTGTGTTAATTTGGTGAATAATGATATATGTTTATAAATGTATGGATTTCTAATTGAAAGAAAGGAAGGTGTGGTAAATTTAGTTATTATCATTTTCTTACTAAAACAGTTTTAGACAGAAGCAATAATCCGACTTTGAAAATACACCAAAAATAGTAGAAAGTGAGTTATAGATTGAATAAAATATAGAATTGAAGCTTATTATGTCTATTTTCTTATAAAAGAAACGTGTAAGAAAAAGAATTTCATATTATGAGATATTTGAAGTTGTGTGATATAGAGTCAAAATGATTTCGAAATCCCCTACTCTGATTTGAGAAAATAATTAAAAATTGTACAAAAATGTTTATGGGTTCCAATTTATATTCCTATAATTATTAATTAGCCTATTTTCAATAAAAATAGACGAGAACATCATCTGAGTCCCGTATTATGAGATAATTAATTTTTAGTGAAGAAAGGTTGAAGCTGTCGGGCAGCGAAATAGGGGTTACTTTAAAGAATAAAATGTACTTATTGGCTAAACCAAAAATTATGAAAATTTTATGGTAAGAATATATGTGAGTCTAGTTTCATGGAAAATTAGCAGAACTTAATTTGGAGTTCCGTAGATCCAGATATAAATAAATTAGTGACTGTGACTCGAGAAAATAGCTTAACCTGAACATAAGTAAAAATGCAAATATGGTTGTATTACCTTAAGAAGCAAGTTAATAAATTGCTTATTATTTTCATATGAACTTACGAAGCTTTATAGCTTACTCCCCTTCCTTTTCATCTCTTATAGGTTTATTTAGCTAGCTCAGGTTGGAGATCGCCAGAGATTCAATCATACTATCAAGCTACCATTTTTGGTATAAGTATTCAAATACTTAAGTCTATGGCATGTATAGGGACTTTATCTTTTGTAATTATGTCATTACTAATGTGGCCAAATGTGTTGGCCTATAATGGTTATAGTTCAATTTGTGTATAGCCATGAATGGTGGCTTATGTTGATTATATGATTATGCATGCGCCTATGTCATGGAGATGAGGCTTGTGATTGTGTGTATGTAATGAGTTATATTGTTGGTGGTGAATGCTTGATGGTTTAATTGAGATGAGATGATGTGTTGATAACTAAGGCTTAAATGTGTGATATGGGAGTAATCTTATAAAATTTGATGCATGAGAATTAGTAAATTTGGCTTGACTAAGCATGATGTTTTAAGTATGTAAAATATGATATGAGGTTACCATGATCTTGTATTGTTTGTGGATGATTGAATGTTCAAATGTGTCATGTTAATGTTCAATAAAAGTAAGCATGTGAGTTTGTTATTGAGGGTGGCAATTGGCTTGGAAAATAGCCTAAAAATTATCCACACGGGCCGTGTGTCCCCTGCAATATGTACTTTAGTTTCGAATTGGCCACACGGGCTGTGACACAGCTATGTGTCTCAGCTGTGTGAGGGACATGGCCTGGAGGCACGAGCGTGTGCCTTGGCCGTGTGCCCTTATTTTTGTGATGATGTCATAAACAGAGAGTTACATGGGCTAAGGACACGGGTGTGTCCCGAGCCACACGGGCGTGTGACCCTGTTTCATGATGAAATTTTCTAAGTTTTCCAAAAGTTTCCAAAATTCTCAGTTTAGTCCCGAACCACCCCCGATGTATGTTTTAGGCCTCGTAGGCCCGTATAAGGGATGTTATGCATGTGTATGAAAAGTTTTAATTTGGGTGAAATTTTACGGCTGATAAACCATAATTTTTACATATTTTTACCCCATGCTTAACACATTTTGTGGATTATTTTCCCTTAGAATTGGTGAATTTGATGCTCCTAATGCTTTAATTTCATGTTTTATACTTAGGAGAACATGGGAGAGCGAAAGGAACGAGAAATGGGCCAAAAACGGAGAAAATGGGCCAAAGTAAAAAATCAACATGGCCTGGACTTCCTCACACGGGCAGACCACACGGCCGTGTCAATTTGGCAGAATCGAAACACGACTTACACGGGCATATCCCTACCGAGCCCAAGTTGAGTCCAATTCAGAAAAGGCTAATTTCGAGGGTTCTTAGGCATTCCAAAGCCTATAAATACACCCTAGAGGAGGAAGGAATTACTCGAAGAAAGCCAATTATTCCATCTCAGAAGCCAGATCCATCATCAAGACTAAAGATCTCCCTTCAATTTCCCTTCAGGAGTTTTGGGTTTTCTTTATGTTTTGTATTCGTTATTCTTTTGAGATGTTTTCCTTTTTAGTTATGAACTAAATCCCCTAAATAATTAAGGGGAATGAAACCTAAGACGAATCTTGTTATTATTTTCTGAATTGTATGATAAATATTTAACTTGTTCTTAATTATGTGTTCTTAATTCTTGTTTTGATATCCCAGGATACTGATTCAAGATAAGCTCTTATTCAGAGGAGGAATAGACACTGTCTAAGAGTACATTTTTCATAATTAAGCGGAGTTGGTTTCGCGCCTAGAGATAGGGTGACAAGATTTTGCCGGATTAGGGTGAAACCTAATAAGGGGATCCATAGATCGAGTTAATGCAACCCTAGGGTGTTAATTAGAGAAAAGTCTCAATTATTCAATCTAGGGATTAGACGTTATTAGTCTTGAATAGGGATAATAACATAACTTAGGGTTCTTGATCTCGTGATTCGTAACAAGTAATAAATATTTATAATGAAGATCAAACTTAGACTAACTATTATCAGGACGAAAAGGCAAGCGCACCCATCGAATAATAGTATAGTAATGGCAAGATCGGGATATCGTACCCAAGGGAACCAAAAGTACTAGTAATAACTATCTTTTTATTATCTAGCCTAAGAATAAAAGGGTTTGTTTTAAATAACTAATTATTTAATCTAAGAACGCACAGAGAAAAGAATTGGGGAATTGCTTTTAGGAAAATCGATTGACTTGAGACAATACTTAAGGAAAATCTACCTAGACTTTACTTGTTATTCTGGCTCCGAATCGGACGATTTATTCATTCAACTTGTTCCGTAGAGATCCCTAAGTTATGTTATTATCCCTGTTCAAGACTAATAACGTCTAATCCCTAGATTGAATAACCGAGACTTTTCTCTAATTAACACTCTAGAGTTGCATTAACTTGATCTATGGATCCTCTTATTAGGTTTCACCCTAATCCAGCAAAATCTTGTCACCCTATTTCTAGGCGCGCAATCAACTCCGCTTAATTATGACAAAAGTACTCTTAGACAGGGTTTATTCCTCCTCTAAATAAGAGCATGTCTTGAATCAGTATCCTGGGATATCAAAACAAGAATTAAGAACACATAATTAAGAACAAGTTAAATATTTATCATACGATTCAGAAAATAATAACAAGATTCATCTTAGGTTTCATTCCCCTTAGGTATTTAAGGGATTTAGTTTATAACTAAAAAGGAAAACATCTCAGAAGAATAAAGAGTACAAAACATAAAGAAAACCCAAAACTCCTAAAGGGAAATTGAGGAGAGATCTTTATTCTTGAGCTCGGCAAGGACACACCCGTGTGCCACGACCGTGTGACGTGATTGCTAGGCCGTGTTCGATCCGTTAAATTGCACACGGCCATGTGGGTCAATGGCCAGGCTGTGTGAATCGTGAAAGCCTTGGTCGACACCCTCAAAAGACACGGACGTGTGAGCTATCCGTGTGGCAAGGCTTAGGCCGTGTCATCTTCTCGATTTAGTCCGTTTTGTCCCTTTTTGGCTCATTTTTGCCTCCTTTCGCTCTCCTATGCTCTCCTAAGTGTAAAACATGGAATTAAAGCATTAAGAGCATCGAATTCACCAATTCTAATGAGAAATCATCCATAAAATACATTAAACATGGGGTAAAAATATGTATAATTTACAGTTTATCAAATACCCCCACACTTAAGCATTTGCTTGTCCTCAAGCAAAATTCTCAACTCATAATCAAAATAAATCTTTCTCAACTTATAATTTCTATCGATAATATCTCATATTAATCCGTAAGTAATCATACATTGAGAATTCAACTAAAAGAACATAAAAGTTTCAAACATTCCAAGTTGAGTATTTAGTCATGCAAACTTAGGTGCTTCCCTTCGTCTAAGTAATTACCTTTGATTCAGAATATCACAGAGTTTCACATCCTCAATAAAGGTTCACTCAAATCACTCGAGGTGTTTAAGAATAATAAATGAAGCACTCAATAGTCAATAATGAAAAGTCATTACCATAGGCTTGCATGAAAATCAAATCTCCACCATTATAATTTAAGATGATACATCAATCAAAAGGTCTTTAGAGGGTTGTAATGAGGCTTGGCTAGGGGGTGTGATCACAAGCTGAAAGAAAGGGTTAGAATTGGGATTGACTTGAAAAGTTGCCTTAACTAGAAAAGGAGTTAATCTTCACTTGCGTACAACAGAGCTTCTTTCAGAATATGGAATTACAGATATGTATACATAGTTTTAGTTTTTTTTAAGTGCAAGTTAAATAATATAGACTAAATATCAAGAACAAAACATAGCTAGGCAATCCATTCAACTCAAATCTCGACAAAATTAGGGATTAATTTAGGGGATTTCAACAATAATGGGTTAAAAGTTAATATTAAGGGTAATACAAGAAATGGTTTGTTAGGCTCAAGGGGATTTACTAGGGGTTAATCGTGGAGGTAGGCTTTTCATGGCATGAGTGGGTTAATCCTAAGTGCCTTAATCATTTTGATATATCAAATCAAATGGTGTGGTCTCGACATACATAATCAAGCAAGTTCTAGAATAACAGTTCAATACTGACGCACTCAAAGCAATAATAAAAGTGAGTATGAAAGGATGAATAGATCCTACAAAGGCTCAAAATTCTCACAAAAATTATGGGTTTTTGATGTTTAGACTCGTGAATTCCAGTTCAAAGTAATACCTAGACTTAGGGAAACAACCTATAATTTTAAATTCTTAAAAATCAACTTATCATGTTTGATTCTCTAATGTCTTAAAGTTTAAATAGTCAATGCATAAATCCCTATATTTTAATTCAAAATATATCAATCAAAATCATAAACCAATCAAAATTTATCCTGAATATGATATAAGAGCTTTTCAAGAGAACAAGGCAATCATTAGTAAATACCCCCCACACTTAAGATGTACATTGCCCTCAATGTATAAAGATTGGTATTATAAAATAAAAATAAGATAGGAAGAGAAGTGAAACTTCCTATATGATGAATTCCTCGAACTAGAGTTTTGGAGAGTAACCGGTTCGAGAGTGGAGGAGGATACTCCAGCGGTCGTAGAGGTTCATGAGGCCATAAGTCTTGCGCCAAAAGAATATTATATCTAGTGGTAGCTATGGTCGTGGTCGACCAGGACATGGTAGTCGTGGATAACCTTTCCCGGTAGAGTTTTAGTTCCTCTGTGATAATGAGCTTAAGAGCTCTATATAAATGTGATAAAATCAAGAACCTTTTAGGGGATATTAGGAAGAATAAGTACTCGAAAAGAAATAACCGAAATTTATAATAAAATTCTAAATCTGCTAAAAAATAAAAAGTAGTTTGAATAAAAATTAAAAACATAAAATAAAAAAAAATATTTCTAAACATCTTCATCACTGGATAGTTCACGAGGTGGGATTCGCGATGAGATGTGGAGGTGCTGACAAATCTGCTGTAGAGTAGCATCAATGTTGTCAAATCGTTGAAAACATTGCTGCTAGAATCGGGTGAGGCGCTCAGAGATGTCAGCATATGGAGCCGCCCCATGAACTGGACGAGAAGGTGGTGGTGATTGAGTCGGTAGGTCCTCGTGCTGTGGGGGTACAGCCGTGTGGAGGAAAAATGGATGGAAAAGAGAGGGGAAAGTGAGGATTAATGTAGGTGGAGTGGAGTTTAGGGTGGTTTGGGGGTTGAAAAAGTGAGAATTTATGGAATGGTGGCCGAGATAGGGATTAGGGAGTGGAGAGGGGGAGATTTCGACTAGGGTTTTGAAAGGAAGAAGAAAATGAACAGTGGTTTACTTATATAGGGGGAAGCTACACAGCCTAGGGCCACGCCCGTGTACTCTGAAAGTGAGCCTGTGTTTTCTGAATTTTGCAATTTAGGTTGTGCCCGGCTACTATCCCACGCCCGTGTGTCTTGGGCGTGTGTGGCCCACGGCCATATTGCACGGCCGTGCCTAGCTTTGTTGGCTTCTCCCACGCCCATGTGTTAGGGTACCACGCCCGTGTATTGTTGTCCACGGCCACGCCCGTGTCGAAGAAACAGAATCGAGCCTTGCCCCTGGCACGCCCGTGTTTTTCCATTCCCACGCTGGTGTTCACCTATCAAATTCACCCACGGCTATGTCGCACGGCCGTGGGGATTTATCGCATCCCGTGTTTTGGGGAAATCATTTACCCTGTTTTCGCACGGCCTTGTTTCCCTCCGTGTTGATCACACGGCCTTAAGCACGGCCGTGTGGAGCTGGGAACCTGTGCTTCAAATACTCTGTTAGTGACCTAAATGTTTAAAGCTTGAGTTTAAAATAATTTAATATTGTTAGTACTCGGGTTGCATGTAACACCCCCTACCCGTATCCGTCGCCGGAATAGAGTACGAGGCATTATCGAGGAGTACAAAACACTTACAGATAATTTAAATATATTTTCATAACAACTTGTCTCAATTTCATACTATTTCATATTTAAGCTTTACTCACCAAAGTATTTGAAATATCATCTTTATGCAAATAGCACACATGAGTTACATAATTCCATAATTAAGAATGAACACATTTATCAAACATATTCCACATTCATATATCAATATCTCATGTCTCTATAAATCAATAACTGTCATTTTTCTTGTTTTTCAGATAATTATGTGTAACCATTCATAAGCATGCAATTCACTGTTTCTTTCTGTCAATCACAATTTCAAATAATAAATTCATGTGAATGAGCTCAACCTCATTAGCTGTTTAAATTCTGTCACTTTGATTCACGTACTCAAAATTTACTAACATAACCTATCAAACACAATCTCTGAATGATGAAATCACATAATTGAGCTAAATTTCAATGTTCACTAAAATCTGTCATATAAATTCAAATAATAATTACCAAAACTTTGTCAAATTGTAGAACGTCTATGAAATTGAGTACGTCGTTACTCAGTGCTACGATTCATAACTCAGTATGGTTTTCCTTATTGAAATACCATACCTACATTTCACAACTCAGTATGGAAATGCCATACCTACATTTCTTAACTCAGTATGGATAATACCATACCTATATTTCACGACTCGGTATGGATGATACCATACCTACGTTTCACAACTCAGTATGGATAATACCATACCTATATTTCTCAACTCGGTATGGATGATACCATACGTACATTTCACAACTCGATATGGATGATACTATACCTACATTTCACAACTCGGTATGGATAATACCATACCTACGTTTCACATCTCGGTATGGTTAATACCATACCTCCGTATCATAGCTCAGTATGGACGACGACATACCTACATTTCACAACTCAGTATGGTTATACCATACCTACATTTCGCACTTTGCCATGGATCAACCATTGTCTTTTCCATCAATTCATCTTGTCACTGAAAGTGCTCAATTTGATCGTTTATTCAATTTTAATGCTTTTACATTATTCACGATTTTATCATCAATTCATATGAAATAACACATCATGAAATTCATAAAATTAACAATTGGTCACTAAAATTTAGTTATACAAACTCACAAGTACGATTTTTTTATTATAACGATAATCATAATTTCATAATAAATATTCCAAATAAAACATTATATCATTTCTTATTCAACATTTATTGATTATAATCGGGCATGTGATCAATTTATACCCAAGTCATTCATATATATATATATATTTCCTCCTCCTCCTCTCCATTCACATCCTTAGTATAAATAACACACTTGTAAGTAACATTGTCCATAATTTTCACAATTTACTTATGTGAATATTCAAGCTGTCCATCTATGTCATAATCACTAAATTATTTTTATCTTGAGCTAAAAAACTCCAAATTAAGATCCATAAATTTTTCCAGAAACTAGACTCATATGTCTTCTTACCATAAAAATTTCATAAGTTTTGGTTGTTCCAATTAATACAGTTTATTCATTGAATTCTCCCCTGTTTTGCTGTCTGACAGTTCCGACCCTTCTTCACTAAAAATTAATTACCTCCTCTTTTAGGATTCGAATGATGTCTATTTTTCTTGAAAATAGACTCATTCAGGATTCTAAACACATAAATTTAAGCCCCTAATTATTTTTATCCATTTTTTTATGATTTTACAAATTCAGAACAGGGGAACCTGAAATCATTCTGACATTGTCTCACAAAATTTATCATATCTCATTATTTACAATTTCATTGCTTACATCATTTCTTCTATAAGAAACTATACTCAATAAGCTTTAATTTCACATTTTATTCATCTATAATTCCATTTCTACAATTTTTGGTGATTTTTCAAAGTTAGACTACTGCTGCTGTCTAAAACAGTTTTAGTGCAAAATGTCGATTTCCATTTTGCCCCAAATTTCACAATTCATACAATTCAGTCTTTGCTCAATTAACCCCTCAATTAAGATAATTTTCTCAATTAATACTTTTCCTAGACATTATAAGTTATTTCATAGCTAGTGAAATTCAGAATTTCTACATAAAACTCTAACTTCAAACTCTTTTACAATTAGGTCCCAAACATTCACTTTCTATTCAATTCTTTCAATAAAATCAGCATATAAACAATTTAAAGCTCTAATTCCATGCCAAATCATCATATACTTCCAGCACATATTCATATCAAATTTCAATTTCTTTCATAGAATCAAAAACTAATGAATTCAACAAGTGGACCTAGTTGTAAAAGTCACAAAAACACAAAAAATTCAAGAAATAATCAAGAATTGAACTTACTTGAAGTAAAAATATGAAAAATCAGCTTAAGGGAACTCTTCCATGGCATTTTTTCTTATGAGAATGCAGAAAAATAAAGAGAAATCTAGATAATTCCACTTTAGTCCTAGCTTTATTACGTAAATTGTGCAATTTTCCAATTTTGCCCTTAATTCTCTTTATTTTCTTGCTGATTTCATGCCCTTTCCGTCCAGCCCAAATAGACCTTGGGTCTATTTGCATTTTAAACCCTCTTTCTTTTATCATTTAAGCTATTTAATCATTTCCCACAATTATGTATTTGATACAATTTAGTCCTTTTTGTTCAATTAACTATCAGAACTTTAAAATTTTTTGACAAAACTTTAATACTAACATATTAACACTCCATGAATATTTATAAAAATATTTATGACTCGATTTAAAATTCTCGAGGTCTCAATACCTCGTTTTCGATTCTAATTATTTTAATATTTATTTTTAGTACAAGATTCACTTTTTCAATTTCCTAACTTCACATTTAACTTATACTCACTAAATTAATAATATTTCCTACTCATTTGTCAGATTTAGTGATCTTGAATCACTATTCCGACACTACTGAAAATTAGGCTGTTACATTGCCTCCCGAAAAGCGCTTATTTATAGTCTAAGCTTGACTTACCTCTCTAGCGAATGGCCGTGGTGGTTCGAGAAGCTCGTACTCCTCATTCCTGCTATCAATCTCATCAAAATAAGGTTTTAAACGGGTGTTGTTTACCTTAAAAGTGCCAAACTTGGGGTGACTCACCTCCACTATACCGAATGGAAAAATACTGAGTACCGTAAGAGGGATTTCCTCATTCTGTGTGGTAGTGACAATGTGGGGATCTGAGGCATCTAGTAAGACTTTATCACTAACCTTAAGTTGATTTGGAGAGGTAGCGGCCTTATTTTGACGTAGTTTCGATTTATCATGTGTTCTCGGTTTGTGTACTGGCCATTCGTCTAGCTCCTCTATCGTAGCCTTCGTTCTTCATGAATGTGTCCTTTATCATTTCTGGAACATGGCTCGTGAACTTCTTTGATGCTTAATTTCTGCAAAGTCATATTTTCAGTTTTAGTATATTGGTGTGGACTATTACCTTTAATGTTCGATGTGATGCCAGAATTACGAGGTTGAAGGGTGATTGTTTCATCTCCCACACGAAGTGTAAGCTCACCTATGCCAAGATCAATAATTGTTTTAGCAGTTGTTAAAAAGGGCCTCCCTAAAATCAAAGGGGTGTTATTATCCTCCTCTATGTCTAGAACAACGAAATCAACGGGGAATATGAACTTATCTACTTTCACGAGTACATCTTCAATAATACCCCTAGGAAATCTTATAGTTTTATCTGCCAATTGAATGCTCATCCTAGTTTGTTTAGGTTTCCCAAGACCTAGTTGCTTAAGCATTTTGTAAGGCATTACATTAATACTAATCCCTAAATCAGCTAATGCATGACTTATATCTAAACTACCAATTAAGCAAGGAATTGTAAAACTCCCTGGATCTTTCAATTTGTGGGGTAGCTTATTCTATAGAATAGCTGAACAGACTGCGTTTAGTTCCACATGCGACGCTTCGTCCAACTTCCGCTTATTTACTAAACACTCTTTTAAAAATTTCATTGCATTTGGCATCTGTGACAAAGCTTCAATAAACGGTAAGTTAATATGTAATTTTTTCAAAAGTTTAAGGAATTTACCGAATTGTTCGTCTGAGGGGTCTTTCCTTGTCGCGTTAGGGTATGGCACACGAGCTTTATATTCTACAGTCACTGGTTTTTTTATATTTTGATCTACGTCATCTCTCCCTTTGCTTACCACTGTTTCTTGCCTCGGTTCTGGTTCAGGCTCAATAACTCCTTCGTCATTTTGGATATTAATTTCACTGAGCTATTCCCTTGGGTTGGGTTCAGTGTTACTTGGCAAGCTACCTTGTGGTCGTTCGAAGATTAGTTTGGAAATGTGGCCTATCTAAGTCTCGAGTCATTGGATCGTTGCTTGTTGATTTTTAAGTGCTGTCTTAGTATTTTGGAAATGGGTTTCTGACACTGATATCAATTTTGAGAGCATCTCCTTAAGGTTTGGTTTCTTCTCTTGTTGATAAGGTGGCTGTTGAAAACCCTGAGGATTTTGTGGCTTTTGATTCCCTTGACCACCCTAGGAGAAATTTGGGTGGTTCTTCCAACCTGCATTATAAGTATTACTGTATGGGTTATTTTGAAATTTAAAGTTATTGTTACCCATATAGTTGACTTGTTCCTCTTCGGTTATGGGATTCAAGGATTGATATTCCGTATGCACACCTCCTCCACTCGCGTCACACCTCATTACTGGATGTACCTGCGTAGAACTAAGTAAACCATCAATCTTTTTATTGAGAAGTTCTACCTGATTTGACAGCATAGTAACTGATTCGACGTTATAAACGCCGGATGTTTTCGTTGGCTTTGTCCTCATAACTTGCCAGTGATAGTTATTCAGTGACATCTCCTCTATAAACTCATAGGCATCTTCCGGAGTTTTATTGTTGATGGTTCCGCCAGCAGCCGCCTCAACCATTTGCCGAGTCAAGGGATTCAGACCATTGTGGAATGTTTGTACTTGAAGCCAAAGTAGTAACCCATCGTGAGGGCATCTTCTCAGTAAGTCCTTGTATCTCTCTCATGCATCGTAAAGTGTTTCTAAACCCATCTACACAAAAGAAAAGACATCATTGTGTAATTTAGCCGTTTTAGCTAGCGGAAAGATTTTAGTAAAAAATTTTTGGTCATTTCTTCCCAAGTAGTGATAGACCCTCGTGGTAACGAGTTCAACCACTGTTTAGCTTTTTTTCTCAGTGAAAAAGGAAATAACCGAAGACAAATGGCATCATCAGAAATGCCATTGATTTTAAATGTATCGCAAAATTCCAGAAAGTTTGCTAAGTGAGCGTTGGGATCTTCATCCTGCAAACCATCAAACTAAATAAACTGCTGTATCATTTGAATTGTGTTAGGTTTCAGTTCAAAAGTATTTGCAGCTATAGCCAGTCTAACTATGCTAGATTCAATTCCTGTTAGAGAAGGTTTAGCATAATCATACATAGTACGTGGAGCAGGATTTTGATTAACCGCAATTGTAGGAGGTAGCTGATTGCCTTAGTTTTCAGTCATCTCTTCGATTAGGGGTTGAGTATCGTCTTCTTACTCGTTCTCCGTGTATCTTAAGCTGCGCCTTATTTCTCTTTGATTTCTGCGAACTATATGATCGATTTCTATGTCAAAAAGTAATAGTCCCGACGGGTTTCTTCTAGTCATAAACTATAAAAACCTTCCAAGAGAAAGAAAAAAATAAGTTAATAAATAATAATTATGAAATAAAATTAAATTGTAAGAAAAATAAATGGCTAAAGTAATAAAAATTGAACGTTTTTAATATTTTAGTTCCCCGGCAACAGTGCCAAAAAATTGATCGCGTGATTCGTAACAAGTAATAAATATTTATAATGAAGATCAAATCTAGACTAACTATTATCACGACGAAAAGGCAAGCGCACCTATCGGATAATAGTATAGTAATGGCAAGATCGGGATATCGTACCCAAGGGAACCAAAAGTACTAGTAATAACTATCTTTTTATTATCTAGCCTAAGAATAAAAGGGTTTGTTTTAATTAACTAATTATTTAAACTAAGAACGCACAGAGAAAAGAATTGGGGAATTGCTTTTGGGAAAATCGATTGACTTGAGACAATACCTAAGGAAAAATCTACCCAGACTTTACTTGTTATTCTGGCTCCGAATCGGATGATTTATTCATTCAACTTGTTCCGTAGAGATCCCTAAGTTATTATTATCCCTATTCAAGACTAATAACGTCTAATCCCTAGATTGAATAACCGAGAATTTTCTCTAATTAACACTCTAGGGTTGCATTAACTTGATCTATAGATCCCCTTATTAGGTTTCACCCTAATCCGACAAAATCTTGTCGCCCTATTTCTAGGCGCGCAATCAACTCCGCTTAATTATGACAAAAGTATTCTTAGACAGGGTCTATTCCTCCTCTGAATAAGAGCATGTCTTGAATCAGTATCCTGAGATATCAAAACAAGAATTAAGAACACATAATTAAGAACAAGTTAAATATTTATCATACGATTCATATAATAATAACAAGATTCGGCTTAGGTTTCATTCCCCGTAGGTATTTAGGGGATTTAGTTCATAACTAAATAAGAAAACATCTCAGAAGAATAAAGAGTGCAAAACATAAAGAAAACCGAAAACTCCTGAAGGGAAATTGAGAGATCTTCAGTCTTGATAATGAATCTGACTTCTGAGATGGATCAATCGGCTTCCTTGGGGTAATTCCTTACCCCCTATTCTCCATCTCCCCCTTTTTCTCCTCTTCTAGGGTGTATTTATAGGCTTTGGAATGCCTAGAAGCCCTCCAAAATGGCCTTTTTAGAATTGGACTTAACTTGAGCTTGGCAGGGACACGCCCGTGTGCCACGGCCCTGTGACGTGATTGCCAGGCCGTGTTCGATCCGTTAAATTGCACACGGTCTTGTGGGTCAATAGCCAGGCCATGTGAATTGTGAAAGCCTTGGTCGACACCCTCGTGTTAGAATTAAGTGACCCAAATTCTTATTTAAATAAAATACGATGGAAAATAAAATAAAAGTAAAATCCATATAGAACTAGACTTCTTTTATTTTATTTTAGAATAAGGTTTTTAAACCTTATTAAACTCCATCTATTTTATATTGATTAGGATAAGGTGTTTCAATCCTACTAGAATATGGCTTTGCAAGCCTATAAATAGACATAGTCTATTCCTCTTGTATTTGAGTAAAAATTTTTCGACATAGTGAATTTTCTTCTCCTCTGCCCGTGGTTTTTTTCCCGAAAGGGTTTCCACGTAAAATTTTTGTGTTCTTTATTTTTATTTATTTTATTCTATTTTATTTTTCACAAATTGGTATCGAGCTTAGGGTTATTCATCTCGATCACGGTAATGGCGTCTTTGAAGTATGAAATTCATTGTTGGATCGCAACACCGATTTGCGTTGTGGCAAATTAAGATACAAGCGCTTCTTGCAGATGGATCTAGAGGATGCCCTGCTAGGGATAGATAAGATGCCTTCGACATTAACAGATGAAGAGAAGAAGCGTAAGGATCGAAAGGCATTAACACAATTACATCTGCATTTGTCCAACGAAATTTTGCAGGATGTGATGAAAGAGAAAACTGCCGCTGCATTATGGAAGAGGCTAGAACAAATATGTATGTCGAAAACTCTAACAAGCAAGTTGCATATGAAGCAGCGTCTTTATGCTCATCGTTTGGAGGAAGGTGCGTCAGTACACGAACACTTAACAAAGTTTAAAGAAATTCTCTCAAACTTGGAGGCCATGGAGGTTCAAGATAATAAGGAAGATCTAGGGTTGATTCTACTTTGTTCGTTGCCCCCGTCTTATTCAACCTTTAGAGACACGATTTTATATAGCCGCGAGTCTCTCACAGTTGATGAGGTTTATGATTCTTTAACCTCGTATGATAAGATGAAGCATCTTGTGGTTAAACCCAACTCTCGTGGAGAGGGTCTCATTGTTCGTGGGAGACAAGACCGGAATGTTGATGATGATCGTGGTAGAACACGAACGGAATCCTCGTGGTAAATCTAAGGGTAGATCGAAATCTTCAAGCAGAGGTAAAACTTGCAACTTCGCAAGAAGAAAGGGCACATTAAATCTGAGTGCTATAAGCTACAAAATAAGATTAAAAGGAGGCTGCGAATCAAAAGGAAAACAGACGGAAAATTCGGTGAAGTGATGTTGTAGAAGACTACAATGATGGTGAACTTCTAGTTGCTTCATCAATGATTCTAAAGTAAGCGAGGAGTGGATACTTGATTCAGTGCACCTTCCACATGAGTCCCAATCGGGATTGGTTTACAACTTATGAAACAAGATTCAAGGTGTTGTTTTGATGGGAAATAATGCTTCATGTAAAATCGCGGTGTTGGAAAAATTAAAGTTAAGATGTTTGATGGAGTTGTCGAACACTTAGTGACGTGCGGCATGTTCCGAATTGAAAAGAAATTTAATTTCGTTGAGTACTCTTGATTCAAAAGTGCAGATACACAAATGAAAGTGGGGTTTTAAAGATTTCAAAGGGTCCCTTGTTGTGATGAAAGGGCAAAGAAAGATTGCCAAGTTATATGTTTTACTGTGGTTCTCTTCATATCGGTGATGCAATTGTCGCTTCCTCTTCCTTGTCGATGATGATATTACTAAACTTTGGCATATGCGCCTAGGGCATATGAGTGAGAATGGCATGGCGAAATTAAGCAAAGAGGACTTCTTAATGGGTAAGGAATTTGCAAACTGAATTTCTGTGAGCACTGTGTTTTTGGGAAGCAAAAGAGAGTTCGATTCACTAGAGGAATCCATAACACGAAGGAAACGTTGGAGTATATCCATTCTGATCTGTGGGGGCCGTCCAGAGTGCCTTCGAGAGGTGGAGCTAATTATATGCTAACCTTTATTGATGATTTTTCCAGAAAAGTTTGGGCGTTCTTCACAAAGCGAAAGCGATGTGTTTTCCACATTTAAGTCTTGGAAAATTATGATTGAAAAACAGACGGGAAAACAGATAAAATACCTCCGTACAGACAATGGCTTAGAGTTCTGTTCTGATGAGTTTAATAGATTGTGCAAGTCAGAAGGGATCATGAGACACTTGACGATTCGTCATACTCCACAAAAAAAACGGCGTTGCGAACGAATGAACGAACGATCATGGAGAAGGTTCGATGTATGTTGTCAAATGCCAACTTACCAAGTCATTTTGGGCGAAGCGACCTCATCTGCATGTTTTTGATCAACCGATCTCCATCCGTTGCCATTGAGAAAAGACTCCACAAGAGGTATGGTCCGTAATCCCGCTAATTATTCGATTTAAAGATTTTTGGATGTCTGCGTATGCTCATGTTGATAATGGAAAATTGGAACCGAGATCCATTAAATGCGTTTTCTTGGTTATAAAGTGGTGTAAAAGGCTATAAGTTATGGTGTCCTGAAAATAGAAAAGTTGTGATTAGCGAGAGATGTTGTTTTGATGAAACCGCTATGCTACCTAACTTATCTCTTAAAGACTCTTCCAATAAAGAAAACCAAAAGCGGTGGAGCATCGATTAATACGAAATCAACTCCTCAAGCCAAGACAAAATTGAGAATAGAGTTGCTTCTTCACCGCAATACTCTATCGCCAAAAACAGGACAAGAAGGAAATTAAACCTCCAAAGAAGTATGCCGAGGTTGATCTAGTTGCTTATGCTTTAAATGTGGTGAAGATATAGATGCGAATCAAGAGCCATTTAATTATTCTGAGGCGATTAGTGTGAAGACTCGAAAAGTGGATGTTTGCTATGCAAGAGGAGATGGAATCACTCCACAAAAACAGAACATGGGATCTTGTAAAACTTCCTAAAGGTAAAAAGGTCATTCGTTGTAAATGGGTGTTTAAAAGAAAGAAGGGACTCAGGGAGTTGAAGAACCCGGATATAAAGCAAGGCTTGTTGCAAAGGGTTACAATCAAATTCCGAGTGGACTTCACAGATGTGTTCTCTCCAGTTGTTAAGCATAGTTCGATTCGAGCTTTGCTTGGTATTGTGGCCATGCATGATTTGGAGCTTGAGCGGTTAGATGTAAAACGCATTTTGCATGGAGAACTTGAGGAAGATATTTACATGCAACAACCAGAGGGTTTTATAGTCTCGAAAAAGAGGACTATGTTTGCTTGCTGAAAAAGTCCCTTTACGGTTTGAAACAAATCACCAAGACAAGGGTACAAGAGGTTTGATTCCTTTATAACTTCTCATGATTTCAAAAGAAGTAGTTTTGACAGTTGTGTCTACTTTAAGAAAAATGATGATGGTTCTTTTGTGTATCTACTTCTTTATGTTGATGACATGTTGATAGCAAAAAAAGATAAAAGAGAGATAAGAAAGGTTAAAGCCCAACTAAGTGAAGAATTTGAGATGAAAGATTTAGGACCAAAGAAAGAAGATACTTGGTATGGAGATTCTCGAGATAGAAAAGCAAGTAAATTGTACCTAAGTCGGAAGGGTACATTGAGAAAGTTCTTTGCGTGTTCAATATGCAGAGTGCTAAGCTCGTTAGTACTCCTTTAGCGACCCATTTCAGACTTTCATCGGCCTTATCTCCTCAATCGATAATGAGATTGAGTACATGTCACATGTTCCATACTCTAGTGCAGAGGATCTCTCATGTATGCTATGGTTTTTCACGTCCGTGATTTATCATATGCAATCGGTCGCAGTTAGCGTATACATGGCGAATCTCGGTAAAGAACACCGGAAAGCGATTCGGTGGATTTTAAGATACTTACGAGGCACTACTAATGTTTGCTTACAGTTTGGAAGAACTAAAGATGGAGTTATAGGGTATGTTGATGCTGATTTTGCTGGAGACCTTGATAGAAGAAGATCTCTCACGAGTTACGTCTTTACAATCGGAGGTTGTGCAATTAGTTGGAAAGCCACTTTGCAAACTACGATCGCTTTGTCTACCATCAAGTTGAGTACATGGCGATTCTCGAGGCTTGTAAAGAAGCTATTTGGTTGAAGGGACTATTTAGTGAACTCAATGAAGACCTTCAAATCAAGACAGATTTTGTGACAATCAGTGCCATCTTTCTTACAAAAGATCAAATGTTTCATGAGAGAACAAAACACATTGATATTCGGTATCATTTTGTTCGTGATATTATTGCTCGTGGTGATATTGTTGTGAGCAAAATTAGCACTCATGAAAATCCTGCAGATATGATGACTAAGTCACTTCCTATAACCAAGTTTGAGCATTGCTTAGACTTGGTTGGTGTTCATTGTTGAAGTTAAACCCTTAAGGGGTTTTTGGAAGAGGTGAAGAACTTGTTTATTGAAAGTTCGCGATGAAGAACTTGTTCATTGAGAATTTGTGTCAAGGTGGAGATTGTTAGAATTAAGTGACCCAAATTCTTATTTAAATAAAATACGATGGAAAATAAAATAAAAGTAAAATCCATATAGAACTAGACTTCTTTTATTTTATTTTAGAATAAGGTTTTAAACCTTATTAAACTCCATCTATTTTATATTGATTAGGATAAGGTGTTTCAATCCTACTAGAATATGGCTTTGCAAGCCTATAAATAGACATAGTCTATTCCTCTTGTATTTGAGTAAAAATTTTTCGACATAGTGAATTTTCTTCTCCTCTACCCGTGGTTTTTTTCCCGAAAGGGTTTCCACGTAAAATTTTTGTGTTCTTTATTTTTATTTATTTTATTCTATTTTATTTTTCACACCTCGAAGACACGGTCGTGTGAGCTACTCATGTGGCAAGGCTTAGGCCGTGTCATCTTCTCGATTTGGTCCGTTTTGTCCCTTTTTGGCTCGTTTTTGGCTCCTTTCACTCTCCTATGCTCTCTTAAGTGTAAAACATGGAATTAAAGCATTAGGAGCATCGAATTCACCAATTCTAATGAGAAATCATCCATAAAATGCATTAAACATGGGGTAAAAATATGTATAATTTACAGTTTATCAGATCTCTACGGAACAAGTTAAATGAATAAATCGTCCGATTCGGAGCCAAAATAACAAGTAAAGTCTAGGTGGATTTTTCCTTAGGTATTGTCTTAATTCAATCGTTTTCCAAAAGTAATCCCCCAAATTCTACTTTCTGTGAATTCTTTTTTTAGATAATTAGTTAGTTAAAACAAAACCTCTTTATTCTTAGGCTAGATAATAAAAAGACAGTCATTACTAGTACTTTTAGTTCCTTTGGGTTCGACAATCCGGTCTTGCTAAAACTATACTATTGTTCGATAGGTACACTTGCTAAGATCGTGATAATAGTTAGTTTGAAGAACTATTCATTATAAGAACACTTGCCTACATTGTGATAATAGTTAGTTTCAAGAACGATTCATTATAACTATTTAAAACCTGTCACACGAAAATCGCGATCAAGTTTTTGGCACCATTGCCGGGGAACTAAGATATTAGGAACACTCAATTTTTATTACTTTAGCCATTTATTTTTCTTGCAATTTAATTTAATTTAATTTTTATTATTATTTATTATTTTACTTTTCTTTCTCTTGGCAGGTTTTTATAGTTTATGACTAGAAGAAACCCGTTAGGACCACTACTTTTTGACGAAGAAATCGATCGCACAGTTCGCAAAAACCAAAGAGAAATAAGGCGAAGTTTAAGATACACAGAGATCGAGCAAGGGGACGATCCTCAACCCCTAACTGAAGATATGGCTGAAAGCCAAGACAATCAACTACCTTCTACAATTGCGGTTAATCAAAATCCTATTCCATGCACTATGTATGATTATGCTAAACCTTCTTTAACAGGAATTGAATCGAGCATAGTTAGACCTAGTGTAGCTGCAAATACTTTTGAACTGAAACCTAACACAATTCAAATGATACACCAGTTTGTTCAGTTTGATGGTTTGCAGGATGAAGATCCCAATACTTACTTAGCAAACTTTTTGGAATTATGTGATACATTTAAAACCAATGACGTTTCTGATGATGCCATACGTCTTCGGTTGTTTTCCTTTTCATTGAGGAACAAAGTTAAATAGTGGTTGAACTTGTTACCACGAGGGTCAATTACTACTTTGGAACAAATGATCGAAAAATTTTTACTAAAATATTTTTCACCAGCTAAATCGGCTAAATTACGTAATGATATCTCTTTGTTTGTGTAGATGGACTTAGAAACTCTTTACGATGCATAGGAGAGATACAAGGACTTACTGAGAAGGTGCCCTCACCATGGGTTACCGCTTTGGCTATAGGTTCAAACATTCCATAATGACTTGAATCCTTCGACTCAACAAATGGTTGAAACAGCTACTAGGGGAACCATCAATAATAAAACACCTGAAAATGCTTATGAGTTTATTAAAGAGATGTCACTAAATAACTATCAATGGCAAGTCATGAGGACTAAGCCAACTAAAACAACAGGCGTTTATAACGTCGATTCGGTTACTATGCTGTCAAACCAGGTAGAACTTCTAAATAAAAGGATTGATGGTTTACTTGGTTCTACTTAGGTACATCCAATAATGAGGTACGAAACAAATGGAAGAGGAGCATGCACAAAGTATCAACCCTTCAACCCTAGCATCGAGGAGGAACAAATTCAATATATGGGTAACAATAACTCTAGGTCTCAAAATAACCCATATAGTAACACTTATAATGCAGGTTGGAGGAACCATCCTAATTTCTCGTGGGGCGGTCAAGGAAATAAAGACCACAACATCCTCCAGGCTTCTAACAACCACCCTACCAACAAGAGAAGAAGCTGAACCTTGAAGAGATGTTATCTAAATTTATCTCGATGTTAGAAACCCATTTTCAGAACACTAAGACAGCACTTAAAAATCAACAAATGTCAATCCAATGGCTCGAAACTCAGATAGACCAGCTTTCCAAACTAATATTCGAACGACCACAAGGTAGCTTGCCAAGTAATACTGAACCTAACCCAAGGGAACAGCTCAACGCGATTAATATTCAAGATGAAGAAGGAGTCGTTGAGCCTGAGCCAGAACCGAGACAAGAAACTGTGGTAAGCAGAGGTCAAGGTGAGGTAGGTCATAATAAAAACAAATTAGTGAATGTCGAATATAAGCCTCGTGTGCCATACCCCAACGCGACAAGGAAAGATCGCTCAGATGAACAATTTCGTAAATTCCTTAAACTCTTAAAAAGATTACATATTAACTTACCGTTTATTGAAGCTCTATCGTAGATGCCAAATGCAATGAAATTTTTAAAAGAGCTTTTAGCAAATAAGTGAAAGTTGGACGAGGCTTCGCATGTAAAGTACCCAACAAACTATTCTCCAGAATAAGCGCAAATAAGCGGAAGTTTGCTTAGCTATTCTCCAGAATAAACTACCTAACAAACTAAAAGATCCAGGGAGTTTTACGATTCCTTGCTTAATTGGTAGTTTAGATGTTAATAATGTATTAGCTGATTTAGGGGCCAGTATTGACGTCATACCCTACAAAATGTTGAAACAATTAGGTCTTGGGAAACCCAAACAGACTAGGATGAGCATTCAATTAGCAGATAAAACTATAAGATTCCTTAGGGGCATTATTGAAGATGTACTAGTTAAAGTCAATAAATTTATATTTCCCGTTGACTTCATTGTTCTAGACATAGAGAAGGATAGCAACACTCCTCTGATTTTGGGACGTCCCTTTTTAGCAACTGCTAAAATGATTATTGATGTTGGCACAGGTGAGCTCACACTCCGTGTGGGAGACGAAATAATCACCCTTCAAGCTCGCAATTATAGCACCACATCGGAAATTGAAGGTGATCGTCTAAACCACTCTACTAAAACTGACGATATGGTACAACCTACTTTGCAGGAAATGAGTTTGAAGGAAGCACATGAGTCATTCTCAAGCAGTAGCAGAGGACCTATTCATGAAGATCGAAGGCTACAAATTGAGGAGCTAGATGAATGGCAGATGCATAAACCGAGGACATACGATAAACCAAAACTACACCAGAACGAGCTCAATACCTTCCCAAATCAACTTAAGGTTGGATATAAAGTATTATTTCATGCCGCAGATCCTCACATTGTCACTACCAAACCGAATGAAGAAATCACTCTTACGGTAATTAGCATTTTCCCATTCGATACAGTCGAGGTAAGTCATCCTAAGTTTGACACTTTTAAGGTAAACAACACCTGTCTGAAACCTTATTTTGATGAGAATGATACCAGAAATGAGGAGTATAAACTCCTCGAACCACCATAACCATTCAATGGAGAGGTAAGTCGAGCTTAGACTATAAATAAGCGCTTCTCGGGAGGCAACCCGAGCACTA
This sequence comes from Gossypium arboreum, assembly GCF_025698485.1. Taxonomy (NCBI): domain Eukaryota; kingdom Viridiplantae; phylum Streptophyta; class Magnoliopsida; order Malvales; family Malvaceae; genus Gossypium; species Gossypium arboreum. The sequence goes on along the minus strand of NC_069075.1, from coordinate 9,239,561 downwards.
ACAATATTAATTCCTTTAAGTTTTAGTATTTAACACCTAACTTACTAACAGAGATCTTGAATACAGATTTTTCCACACAGACACGGCCAAGCACACGGGCGTGCTTAAGGCTGTGTGAAAACAGGGCAAAGATTTCCCCAACACGGGCTACGATAAATCGCCACGACCGTCCGACATGGCTGTGGGCAAATCTGCCAAAACAATACGAGCGTTCGACACACCCGTGTCTAGAACCCGTGGCCAAACCTGTCAAATCAACACGGGCATTCGACACGCCCGTGCCAAGCAACCGTGGTCGAACCTGTTAAACTAACACGGGCGTGGGCCTACATACACGGGCGTGGGAGAAGCGAACGAAGCCAGGCACGGTCGTGCAACACGGCCGTGTGCACCCACACTCCCATGAAACACGAGCATGTACTAAAAGTCAAAAGCGCCCAAATTCAAAATTTGCGAATCACACCGGCTAAAATTGGGGAACACGGGCGTGTTTCCTGGCCGTATGCCCCAAAATCTATAAATAGGCTGCACTATTCATTGTCTTCTTCACCTAAAAACCCTAACCCTAACCGCTGCAAGTCCACACGTCCTTCCTGCCATGCCCGTGCGCTGCCTCCAGGTTCATTTTTTACGCTCATTCTCCCCTTTCTAGCGTTTGTTTACTCTTTTCCCTTTAATTGCACTCATTTTTCATGTTAAGTTATCATAGTACTATGCATTTTTTTTTCTTTTCATCTCTTTATCACTCACATTTCATATCTAGGGTAGTTATTATCTTTTCATGTTCAAATTCTTACGCATTACATGATTTCTCTACTCCATTTGATTAGTTTGAAGTGAATAGTCATGGTTAGGATAGTTGAAATATTCATTCCTCTTGTGTTGACATTTCTGTTCATTCATATAGTATGCTGCATTTCATTCTTTTCCGTTTTCACTTATATTACCATACTAATGCCACAAAAGTATGTCATTGAACTTATTATTTTAGTTACACTTAGTAGTTGTGGCTGAACATATTTATGGATTTTCCCTCCTCGAATTTAGTCGCATTTTACCCTGTTTACTCATCAAGACGAATTGATGTTTCCAATTGCAAGTACCATGTCATCTTCACGTGGTAAAAGGCTACTGTCCCTACTTTAAAGAAAACGAAGGGAGCGTCATCTTCCTCGGGTCCTACCGTGGAAATTCACCACCCTTTCCTGCAATTTCCCATTGGGCCCCAAGAAGAACTTTTTCAAATACTCTGAGTCAGACCTTTAATTGCGGGCCCTGCATCGACTGAGCTGTAGTAAGACAAGTTCAATTGGCTGATGCGATTCGGGCCCTCCTGACCACCGACCTGTGAGAGCTTTTCTTTGGGATCATCAAGCCAACATATCTAGAGCTCACAATGGAAATATGTTCAACATTTCATATTCAAACTGTAATGACGACTACGATGGTCCCAACATAGTGCAATTTCACCTAGGCAGATTAGTCCGCCAGCTCAGAGTCCCAGAATTCGGTACGGCGCTGGGCCTATATACCGAAAAGTTCAAGGAGAAGAATGGTTTAGATACTCTCAACTGCCATATCCATCGTTCTCCTTCACGGCGCTGAGACGCACTAGTACCAGGTGCAGCCACCTATAATCCTAGTCGCTCCAAGGCATAGGTTCTCCCTCCATCTCTGAGGTACCTTCACGCCATTTTGGCTCACACGATTACAGGAAGGCGAGAGAGCACTGGCGTCGCCAACACTCACGACACCTACTTTTTATGGTGTATGCCGCACGGGCAAGTCATCGACCTTGCCTATTTCATTACCCTTGCCCTTCAACACTAGACAGAGCGGCATAGGAAGGGGGTCATCTCCATTAGCCCCTATGTTACTCGGTTGGCTCGACACTTCGGGCTCCTCAGCACCGCGGCCCAAAAATCATCCTTGACCCTTATTGGCCAAATGTCTCCACAAGGCATCTTGAGCATGCTAAGCATGAGGATGATTGAAAAGCGTCGAGGAACCTACCCACCTCAATATCGTCTCATCCAATCTACTGAGGAGGAAGTCTCCGAGGACATTACTGATATGTCCTCCTACAGCACGAGGACCTACCGTTTCAACCACTACCACCCTCTCGTCCAGTTCATACGGCGGCTTCGTATGCTGACATTTCTGAGTGATCACTCAATTCGAGCAGTAGTGTTTTCAATGATTTGAAAACATTGACGCTACTCTACAGCAGATCTGTCAGCACCTCCACATCTCATCGCCACCCCCACCTCCCGAACCATCTAGCGATGAAGATGTTTAAAAACATTTATTTATTATTTTATGTTTTTACTTTTATTTTATTTTAAGACTACTTTTTATTTTTCTTTCATTTTATTTTTATTAGGATATATAAATTTTATTTCACTATTTTGAATTCCGGGAATTTCCTGCCGAGTAATCATTTTTCCTTATATATTTTCTAGAAGAGTTCCTGATGCTATCACAGTTATTAAAAGCTCCAAAGCTCATCATCACATGGGAACTCTAAACTCCACTGGGAAAGGTTCTCCACGACCGCCATGTCCTACTCAACCACGACCATAACCAATTTCAGATATAATATTCTTTTGGCACAAGACTTATGAACTAATGAACCTCTACCACTGCCGGAGTATCCACCTCCACCCTCACGCCGATTATTCTCCGACATTCCAGTTCAAGGAAATTCATTCTTCACTCAGGAAGTTTCACTTCTCTCTCTATCTTATTTTGACATTCTTTTCTATATATCTATTTTTGTACATTGAGGATAATGTACATCTTAAGTGTGGGGGGTATCCATTTTATTATCAGAAAAATCCCTGAATGACTGCCTTGTTCTCTTGAAAAGCTCTCATATCGTATTTAGGATAAAATTTGATTGATTTACGATTTTAATTGATATATCTTGAATTAAAACATAGGAATTTATGCATTGATTGTTTAAACTTTAAGACATTAAGAGAATCAAGCATGATAAGTTAATTTTTAAGAATTTAAAATTTTAGGTTATTTCCCCAAAGTTTAGGTATTACTTTGAGTTCGAATTCACAAGTTTTAAACATCAAAAAGCCATAATTTTTATGAGATTTTTTAGCCTTTTGAGCATCTGTTAACTCTTTCATGCTCACTTTTATTATTGCTTTGAGTACGTCAGTAATTGAAACTGTTATTCTAGAACTTGCTTGATTATGCATATGAAGACCACACCATTTGATTTGATATATCAAAATGATTAAGGCACTTAGGATTAACCCACTCATGCCATGAAAAGCCTACCTCCATGATTAACCTCTAGTGAACCCCCTTGAGCCTAACAAGCCATCTCTTGTATTATCCTTAATATTAACCCTTAACCCATTATTGTTGAAATCCCCCAAATTAATCTTGATCCCTATTTTTGTCAAGATTTGAATTGAAATAGTTGCTCAGCTATGTCTTGTTCTTAATAGTTATTCTATGTTATTTAACTTGTTCTTGTAAAAAAAATATGTGTATGTATACATATTAGTAGTTATCTTTTGAGCCAATGAAGTTAAATTTCATTTTCTAAGAAGAAGCTCTGTTGTACGAAAGTGATGATTAAATCTTTTTCTAGTTAAGTGATTTTTCAATTCAATCTCAATTCTAACCGTTTCTTTCATCTTGTGACCACACCCCCAAACCAAAGCCACGTTACAACCCTCTAAAGACCTTTTGACTGATGTATCATCTAAATTTATAGTGGTGGAGATGTGATTTTCATGCAAGCCTATGGTAATGACTTTTCATTATTGACTATTGAGTACTTCATTTATTGTCCTTAAACACCTCGAGTGATTTGAGTGAATCTTTAGTGAGGATGTGAAACTCTGTGACATTTTGAATCAAAGGTAATTACTTAGACGATGGGAGACACCTATATTTTCATGATAAAGTGCTCAACTTGGAATGATTGAAACTTTGATGTTCTTTCAGTTGAATTTTAATTGTATGATTACTTATGGATTATTTTGAGATATTTTTGATAGAAATTATAAGTTGAGAAGAATTTATTTTGATTATGAGTTGAGGATATTGCTTGAGGACAAGCAAATGCTTAAGTGTGGGGGTATTTGATAAACCATAATTTATACATATTTTTACCCCATGCTTAACATATTTTATGGATGATTTTCCCTTAGAATTGGTGAATTCGATGCTCCTAATGCCTTAATTTCATGTTTTATACTTAGGAGAATATAGGAGAGCAAAAAGAACAAGAAAGGCCAAAAACGGAGAAAATGGGCCAAAGTACAAAATCAACACGGCCTGGACTTCCTCACACGGGTAGACCACACGACCGTGTCAATTTGGTAGAATCGAAGCAAAACTCACACAGGCGTGTCCCTGCCGAGCCCAAGTTGAGTCCAATTCAGAAAAGGCTAATTTCGAGGGTTCTTAAGCATTCCAAAGCCTATAAATACACCCTAAAGGAGGAAGGAAAAGGGAGGCACAGAAAGGGAGGAAGGAATTACTCGAAGAAAGCTGATTGTTCCATCTCAGAAGTCGGATCCATCATCAAGACTAAAGATCTCCCATCAATTGCCCTTCAAGAGTTTTGGGTTTTCTTTATGTTTTGTATTCGTTATTCTTCTGAGATATTTTCCTTTTTAGTTATGAACTAAATCCCCTAAATACGTAAGGGGAATAAAACCTAAGACGAATCGTGTTATTATTTTCTGAATTGTATGATAAATATTTAACTTGTTCTTAATTATATGTTCTTAATTCTTGTTTTGATATCCCAGGATACTGATTCAAGATAAGCTATTATTCAGAGGAGGAATAGACCCTGTCTAAGAGTACATTTGTCATAATTAAGCGGAGTTGATTGCGTGCCTAGAGATAGGGTGACAAGATTTTGTCGGATTAGGGTGAAACCTAATAAGGGGGTCCATAGATTGAGTTAATGCAACCCTAAGGTGTTAATTAGAGAAAAGTATCAATTATTCAACTAGGGATTAGACGTTATTAGTCTTGAATAGGGATAATAACATAACTTAGGGATCTCTACGAAACAAGTAAAATGAATAAATCATCCGATTCGGAGCTAGAATAACAAGTAAAGTCTAGGTGGATTTTTCCTTAGGTATTGTCTTAATTCAATCATTTTCCAAAAGTAATCCCCCAAATTATACTTTTTATGAATTCTTAGTTTAGATAATTAGTTAATTAAAACAAAACCCCTTTATTCTTAGGCTAGATAATAAAAAGACATTCATTACTAGTACTTTTAGTTTCTTTGGGGTCGACAATCCAGTCTTGCTAAAACTATACTACTATTCGATAGGTACACTAGCCTACATCGTGATAATAGTCAGTTTCAATAACGATTCATTATAAGTATTTAAAACCTGTCACACAAAAATCGCGATCAATGGCCTGGTTTTGTATGAATGTTTTAATGTAAGTCTGGTAATGCCTCGAACCCTATTCCGATGTTGGATACGGGTAAGGGGTGTTACACTTGAAATGGCCAAATGCACCATTTGGACCCTAATGTTTGATTGAGTGTTGTAGTGTTAATAGCCCAAATTTGAGTGAAAACATTTCCACAAGCAGAGTATCACGATATCAGAGTACGAATATCACGACACCTTCAACAAACTTGAAATGAAGAGAATGAGAGCCACATACAGTGGTTTCGCGATACCCACCCTTGGGCATCGCAACATCCACCATCAAGGACACCCCTAAGTAGATTGTCAGTGATCACACGATACCCCTATCGTACGAGGACAAAAAATGACATCAGGAGTAGTTTTTGTCCACTCGAAGCACCAATCAAAATCAGCTTTAAAAGCCAAAAATTGGCTGAAAAAGGAGAAGGTTGTAGTTTAGGTTAAAAAGCTATGTGGATTAGGGTTTCTTTCTATTTTTTAATTTAGGTTTAGGGTAGTTTTCTTCTTCATAGTTTAGGGTTTTAATTCTCTATTTGTTTCTTTATTTTCCTTGTATTTTCTTAGTTAGTTTAGTTTTTATTGTATTTAGGTGTTATTTATTTAGTAACCCTTTAAACTTTCTTGTAGTTACATTTTAATCTCACTTTAATACTATTTAGTTTCCCTTAATTTCTGATGTTAAAATCATTTCTTTAGCATTTTTGTTTATTGTTCTTGCAAGAAACTATCCAAGGTTTTGCAAGAAAGTTTGGATTTGTATTCACCTTTAGTTAAGTTTAAATTCATGCTTTCTTTGCTTGATTATTTTTTGTTTGTATGTTTAGATATGAGTATGAGTAGCTAAATCTAAGGTAGTTGGTTGATGAAAATGTTGGGTAGTTGAATTTTGGGTTTAGGGACTAAATCATAAAATATGGACTAAATTGAATAAACTTCAAAACTTCCCGCAGAACTTCTCTAAGAATATCCCAATCAACGTTTTCCAACATAGCAGAATAGTCATCTTCGATGTTTGGTAATTCAAACAGATCATTAATAACTTTTGGGGTGAGAGATACCTTTTTGCCTCGAATGTAGATTTCTATTGTAGTGGATGAGGTTAAGTTTGCATAGAATTCTTTGACTAATTATGCTTTCGAAAATGGTCTCACATCACAAAATAAGTTTTATCTCAGCTCGTACACTGTCTTCTAAATAATTGTCAGCACTATAGTACAATCAATATTCGTCAAGCTAATCCCTTTGTCTAAGAGCATCATTTGATCCTTGAAGATGGATTCAAACCTCTCTCTTGCTTCTTCAGCATGGAATCGATTTTGGAAATCATTGGGTTAGCATGTAGAACTCTTTCTCTTATGAGACATTATGTAAACAATTGGTGTGCCAGATCGGGACTTGTGGAATATTGGTGAGATTTAATCAAAAGGGGTGTTCGATAATAGTAGTGGCAATGATGGTGGTTGGGGATGGTAGTGATGTTAATAGGCCATAAAAGTAACATGTTTTTAATCCCATTCTTGATGTGTTTTTAGATGATTTATTATATAAATTAGTGAATTTGATGCTCCTAATCTTTTAAATTCATGTTTCTATACTTAGGTGACCATAAAGGAGCGAAAGGAGCGAAAGGAGCGAAAAACGAGCCAAAATTGAGAAAAAAGAGCTATTTCCAGGATCCACACGGCCTGGGCATTTCCACACGGGCTGGCTACACGCCCATGTGCCAATCCGTGTCGATTTCACACCCTGCTTCCCTGTTACGCGGAAAAGCCCAATTTTTAAGGTTTCTGAGCATTCTAAAGTCTATAAATACACACTAGAAGAGAACCTAAAGAGGACATATGGAGTAGAACGCAGAAATTACTCGAAGAATGCCAACGGATTAAACTCGGAAGCAGGATCTCCTTCAAGACTTAAGATCTCCCTTCAATTTCTCTCGAAGTTTTTGGGTTTCTTTATGTTTTGTTATTTTCCTATTTTTGAGATGTTTTTCCCCAAAATTATGAACTAAATTCCCTAGATACCTAGGGAAGATGAAACCTATGATGAATTTTATTATTTAATTTTCTGAATTTCATGATAAATACTTATTCTTGTTCTTAATTATGTGTTACTAATTCTTGCATTAATATTTTCAGGATATTAATTCAAGTTTGATATGCTTATTCAGTGGAGCAAAAGTCCCTGTTTAAGAGTAGATCTAGTATAATTAAGCGGAGTTGATTGCAATCCTAGAAATAGGACGACATAAATCTGCCGGATTAGAGTCAAATCTAATAAGGGAATCCATAAATCGAGTTAATGCGACAATAGGGGTTTTAATTAGAAAGAGATTTCAATTAATCAACCTAGAGTCAATTGTTCTTATTCTCAAAAGAGATATCAACATAATTTAGGAATTTTTACGGATCAAGACAAGTGAATAAATCGTTTGATTCAGAGTCAGAATAATAAATGAAATCTAGCTGGATTCTTCCTTGGGTATTGTCTTTATCATTGGTTTATTCGATTATTTCCTTCACTCTCTGTCGTGTTCATTAGTTAATTAGTTTAGTTAATTTTAGATTAAAAAAATCGCTTTTATTTAAGGTTAAATAATAGAAAGATAGTTAATACTAATACTTTTAGTCCTTGTGGATACGATATTCTGGACTCACCATAGCTATACTACCATTCGATAGGTGCGCTTACCTTTGTCGTGATCGTAGTCTAGTTTAGTGAATCATAAAACGATCATCAAGTTTTTGGCATCGTTGTCAGGGACTAAAATATTAGGAATACTAGATTTTTATTACTTTAGCCATTTTTATTTTTATTTTTATTTTATTTTTTGTTTTACTTTTAATTTACTAACTTTTCTTTTATTTGCTTCTGGGAAGTTCCTTTAGTTTATAACTAGAAGAAACCCGTCAGGACCTCTAGTATTCGACAGTGAGATCAAAAGTACAGCTCACAGAAACCATAGTGAAGCGAGACAAAGTCAACAAAGTACAATAGAAGAGCAAGATGAAATTATTATTAATACTGATGAGATGGCAGAAAATCATAATAATTAGTTACCTCCTGTGGTTGCTGTAAATCCTGTAAATCTGAATCCTGCTCCTCGTACTATGTACGATTATGCCAAGCCCAATTTAATTAGGGCTGAATCGAGTATTGTTAGACCTGCTATTGCTACAAATAATTTTGAAGACCTCAGAATAATCCCTATAGTAACACTTATAATGCAAGTTGGAGGAACCATCCCAACTTCTCTTGGGGTGGTCAAGGAAATCAGAGACCGCAACCCCCTCCAGGCTTTCAACCACCTTACCAGCAGGAAAAGAATCCAAACCTTGAGGAGATGTTGACGAAGTTTATTTCGGTGTCAGAAACTTGCTTCCAAAACACCGAAACAGCACTTAAAAATCAACAAGCGTGGATTCAAGGGCTCGAGAATCAAATAGGCCAACTGGCTAAGTTGATTTCAGAAAGACCACAAGGTAGCTTGCCAAGTAATATCGGAACTAACCCAAGAGAACAACTTCATGCAATCACTGTGAGAGATGAAGAAGGGTTAGTAGAACATGAACCAAAACCGAGGCAAGAAATTGTGGTAAGTAAAGATAAGGTTGAGGTTAGCCACAGTGAACAGAAATCGGTAAGCAAAGAATATAAACCTCATGTGCCATACCCCAACGCGACAAAGAAAGACCATACCAATGAGCAATTTGGTAAATTTCTTAAACTCTTGAAAAGGTCACCTATTAACTTACTGTTTATTGAAGCTCTTTCGCAGATGCCCAACTCAGTTAAATTTTTAAAGGAGCTTTTAGCAAACAAACGAAAGTTAGATGATACGTCGCACGTAGAGCTAAATGCAGTTTGCTCAGCCATTTTATAGAATAAACTACCCAACAAGTTGAAAGATCCAAGGAGTTTTACTATTCCTTATTTAATTGGTAGTTTAAGTGTTAACAGTGCTTTGGCTGACTTAGGGGCTAATATTAATGTCATGCCCTACAAAATGTTTAAGCAACTAGTTCTTGGGAAACCCAAACAAACTAGGATGAACATTCAATTGACAGATAGAACAATTAGATTTCCTAGGGATATTGTTGAAAACGTACTCGTCAAAATTGATAAATTTATTTTCCCATTGTTGTTCTAGACATGGATGAGGATAGTGACGTACCGTTGATTTTAGGACGACCCTTTTTAGCAACTGCTAGAACTATCATAGATGTTGGTACAGGTGAGTTAATACTTCGTGTAGGTGATGACACAATTAAACTCCAAGCTCATGATTCTGTTAGGATATCTAGTGATCGAGATGATATTACAAGTTCTGTTAATGTTAATAACCTTGTGGCTCAACATTCTTTGCAGGAAACACCTCAGAAAAACGTGACAGAGCCGCAGTCCAGTCTACATGAAAAAAACAGAACAAATCATGAAGAAAGAAGATTACAAATCGATGAACTAGATGAATGGCGGACACACATCAAGGAGAAACCTAGAATACACGATGAACCAAAACGACTTCATGACGAGCTTAAGGATAGGACGAACCAATTTAATATTGGCGATCAGGTATTGTTGGATAAAATGGACCCCCGAATCACCACTTTATAGCTTAATGCAAAAGGAGCAACTCCTTTTACGATACTGAATATTTTCCCATACAGTGCAGTCGAGGTAAATCATTCTAAATTTGACACTTTTAAAGTAAATATTACTCGACTAAAACCTTATGTTGAAAATAGATTTGACTGTGAGAAAGAGGAGTTTCGGCTCCTTAAACCACCATAACCGTGAGAATACGAGGTAAGTCGAGCTTAGACTTTAAATAAGCACTTCTCGGGAGGCAACCCAAGTGTTAACATTGCTAATTTTCTTAACATTATTTCATGATTTTTTTAAATTAATTAATTTTCAAAATCTAAAAAAAAAAGTATGTTTTTGACCCACACGGCCTAGCCACACGAGCATGTGGGATCTCACATGGATGTGGGAGAAGCAAAGAAAAACACACACAGCCTGGGAACCTAGCCTTGTGACCCACACGGCCTGGACACACGGGCGTGTCCTAGGCGGTGTGAAACCTGGATCTAATTTTTTTCAAAGTCAGAGAGTTACACGGCCTAGCCACACGGGTGTGGGATAAGCGAAGGAAATCACACACAGACTGGCGACATGGCCATGTGACCCACACGGCCTGGACACACGGGCATGTCCATGGCCATGTTAAAACTGGGTTAATCACCCCAATTTTATTTTATTTTATTTTATTTTATTTATTATTAATTGTTATATTATTCATTTTTATTTACTAATTAATTAATTATTCTTATACTTATATTTTAATTTTTAATTTTAATTTTATATACTTTTATTATTTTTATTTTGCTATTTCTATTTTTTTCTTTTTTTCGTATTTTTACTATTATCATTACAATTACCTTTAAGTTTATTGATATCATTGAGTTTATTATTATTATTTTTATTATTTTTATCTTTTTTAGTTTAGTTTTAGTTGTTTTGTTTTTTATTTTTTTATTCTTCAACTTATTTTCATTATTATCTTTTGAAATATTTATGGTTGTTTCTAATAAAGTTATAACCCCTTAATCTTCTTTATTATTTGTGTTTATTTTCTTGTTAGTTTGCTCGGAATCATGAGTTACATTTAGATTTGACTGCAATTCCGCTTTTCACTATTCTGAAGATTTCATCCAATATTCAGGGCAGTTTCAGTTTTCTCCCTCTCTTATGATATTCTGTTTATACTTTGATTATATATGTTTGTACATTGAGGACAATGTACATCCTAAATGTGGGGAGGTTATCTATAGAATTATTAGAAAACCCCTGAATTTTATCTTGTGTTTAAGTAATTTTCTCACATTACTATTAGAATGAATTCTTATTGATTTATGATTATTATTGATGTGTTTTAGATTAAATTCATAGGTAATTGTGCATTGATTGTTTAAACTTTAAGACACTAGAGAATCAAGCATGATAAGTCTATTTTCAAAATTAAAAATTTTAGGTTGTTTCCCTAAATTGAAGTATTACCTTGAAGTTTGAGATTTGCAATATTAACATCAAAAACCATAATTTTTGTGAGATTTTGAGCCTTTAAAGCATACACTTTTCTTGCTCACTCTATTATTGGTTATGAGTATGCCAATACTGATTGGTTATTCTAGAATTTGCTTCGATTATACATGTCGAGACCACATTTTTTATTTGATATACGGAGATGATAAAGGCACCTAGGTTTTAACCCATTTATCCCATAAGCCTACCTTCATAATTAACCCTTAGTGAACCCCCTTTAAGCCTAACAAACCGTTTCTTGATTTACCCATTAATATTAACCCATAATTTTTTTTTGATTCATTGATAATTGTTTCCCTTTTTTTATTGACTCCCTTTTTGTCGAAATTTGATTTGGTTAGTTACTTAACTATGTTCTTTTATTTTAGTCGTTAAATTTTCTCTTATTATCTATTGTTCTCAAAAAAATGAAAAAAAAATGAAAAAATATATTTATGTTGATTATTACTAGTTCTATATTTTTGAGCTTAAGTAGTTGATTTCATTTTTTAGAAGAAGCTCATGTTATTCTTTAATAATTTCGATTGATGTAATTATTCAATACTAGTTTATTTTTCTAGTTAGGTAATTTATCAATTCAATCTCAATTCTAACCTTCTTTTTCAGCCTTTATCCACACCTTTAACCTAAGCCTCGTTACAACCCTTTAAAGACCTTTTGATTTGTGTATCATATCATTTTATAGTGGTGGAGATTTGATTTTCATGCAAGCGTATGGTAATAACTTTTCTTAATTGACTTTTGAGTGCTTAATTTTTGAAAGTTAAACACATTGAGTGATTTGAGTGAATCTTTAGTGAGGATGTAAAATCTTGTCGATTTTGAATTAAAGGTAATTACTTAGATAAGGGGAGATACCTTTGTTTTCATGTATTAAAAAAATGTGTGACTTGGATTGTTTGAATCTTTAGGGCTCTTTTTGTTGAATTATCAATGTGTGATTATTTGTGAATTATGACAAAACATTGTTGATGAGAATTACATGTTGAGAAAGATTAATTTTAATTGTGAGTTAAGGGTTTTGCTTGAGGACAAGCAAATGCTTAAGTGTGGGGATATTTGATAAGCCATAAAAGTAACATGTTTTTAATCCCATTCTTGATGTGTTTTTGGATGATTTATTATATGAATTAGTGAATTTGATGCTCCTAATCTTTTAAATTCATGTTTCTATACTTAGGTGAGCATAGGGGAGCGAAAGGAGCAAAAAATGAGCCAAAATCAAGCAAAAAGTGTTGTTTCCAAGATCCACACAGCCTGGGCATTTCCACATGGGCTGGCCACACGCCTATGTGAGCCACACGAGATGGCCACACGCCCATGTGCCAGTCCGTGTTGATTTCGCACCCTACTTCCTTATTACGCGAAAAAACCCAATTTTTAAGGTTTCTGAGCATTCTAAAGTTTATAAATACACACTAAAAGAGGACCTAAAGAAGACACATAGAGTAGAAAGTAGAAATTACTCGAAGAACGCCAACGGATTCAACTCAGAAGCAAGATCTCCTTTAAGACTGAAGATCTCCCTTCAATTTCTCTCGAAGTTTTTGGGTTTCTTTATGTTTTGTTGTTTTCCTATTTTTGAGATGTTTTTCCCCAAAATTATAAACTAAATTCCCTAGATACCTAGGGAAGATGAAACCTATAAGGGATCTTATTATTTAATTTTCTGAATTTCATGATAAATACTTGTTCTTGTTCTTAATTATGTGTTATTAATTCTTGCCTTAATATTTTCAGGATATTAATTCAAGTTTGATGTGCTTATTCAGTGGAGCAAAAGTCCCTGTTTAAGAGTAGATCTAGCATAATTAAGCAAAGTTGATTGCAATCCTAGAAATAGGACGATATAAATCTACCAGATTAGAGTCAAATCTAATAAGAAAATCCATAAATCGAGTTAATGCTACAATAAGGGTTTTAATTAGAAAGAGGTTTCAATTAATCAACCTAGAGTCAGTTGTTCTTAGTCTCGAAAGAGATATTAACATAATTTAGGAATTTTTACGGATCAAGACAAGTGAATAAATTGTTTGATTCAGAGTCAGAATAATAAGTGAAGTATAGGTGGATTCTTCCTTGGGTATTGTCTTTATCATTGGTTTATTTGATTATTTCCTTCACTCTCTGTCATGTTCATTAGTTAATTAGTTTAGTTAATTTTAGATTAAAACAAATCCCTTTTATTTTAGGTTAAATAATAGAAAGATAGTTAATACTAGTACTTTTAGTCCTTGTGGATACGATATTCTGGACTCACCATAGCTATACTACCGTTCGATAGGTGCGCTTTCCTTTTTCATGATCGTAGTCTAGTTTAGTGAATCATAAAACAATCATCAGATGTTGGTGATAATAGTGGTACGGTGGCAAGGAGTGGCGGCTTTGTTTAGGGTGGATTTGACTGATGATAGACGAGGTAAGAGGGTTGGCAAGGTACAGCTAGGGTTTTGGTGGAGGAGTGGCATCATTTGGTGGTGGAAGAGAGCAACGATGGTAGGTGTAACGCCCCAATTTTCGGGAATCCTATGAATGTTGGCATAGGTTTAATTATGTTAGTGGGCCTCTAAAAAGCCCAAGCTTAAGATAGAACCCGGTAATTTTAGTTAATTTTTGTTCCATAAGAAAAAGGGAGTGAAATTATGAAATAGGACTTATATGAAAATGTTTGAAAATGCTATAGGCTAAATTGAAGTGGCCAAATAAATAGGAGTGCAAAATAGGAGGATTTGCATGACAAACCTCCCATTTTACATGAAGTGGCTAGCCATCATGTTGTTGTAGATAATATGAGTACTTGATATCCATAATTTATGGTACAAATTGATACAAATTGATAATGGGTTAGGTAAATGTTCCATGATAATGGATTAGGTAAATATTCCATGATAATGGGTTAGGTAAATGTTTCATGATAATGGTTTAGGTAAATGTTTCATGATAAGAATTTCATGTCTTTTGTATTAAAGAATTAAATGGATGAAATATGAAGTTTTATTAAAAGAAAAGGGTGAAAAGAACAAAGTTTTGTCCATCTTTGTTCATCATAGCTGAAAGTTAGAGAAGAGAAAAAAGAGGAGAAAGCTCTTGAGTATTTGGTCATTAGGAGGAGGAAAATTGAAGGTAAGTTCTTGGTACCTTGCTCCTATTTTGAGGTTCATGAGTTCTTCTTGATTCTACCTTAACTCTTGAAGTATATTTTGATTTTTAGTTGTGTTGTGAGCATTTGGTCATGAATTAAAATGAAGGAAATGGTTGTTGTTTCATGTTCTTTTGATGAAAAATGGAAGATATGTGAAGTTGAGCCAAACAAATGAGCATGCATGTGCCTTAGATGTTAAAGGAAAAATCAGCTAACATGTTGTGCTTTAAAATGATGAAATGGAGATTATACTTAAGTAAAATCATAGATATGTGATGATTGATTGGTGATATACATGTTTAAATAACATGCATGCAAGTTAGGTGTGAAAGAGTGATTTGGTAATAAATCTGCTTGGGACAGCAGCAGTAACGTGACTTTGGAAAATCACCATAAATTTTGGGAGATGAATTAGAAGCTGAATAAATTATGTAATTAAAGCTTATTGAGTCTAGTTTCTAATGAAATAAACAAGAACATATTTTGAATTCTGTACAATGAGAAATTTGATTCGTAATGAAGAGTGGTCAGATTAGTCAAACAGTGAAACATGCGAAGCTTTGAGAAAAATCTGGTATTGATTGGCCAAACCAAAAATTCTAAAAATTTTATGGATATAAGATATATGAGTCTATTTTCAGGAAAATTAACGGAACTTGATTTGGAGTTTCGTAGCTCCAGTTATAAATGATTTAGTGACTGTTGCTCAGGAAGACAGCTTGCAGTGAAATTATGATTATGTGGTAAACATTGACAAAATTTGTTAATGAGTTGCTTATTGATTTCTTATAAGCTTACTATGATCTGTAGGTGTGGTTGGCGAATCTTGTAAGGGGTTAATATGTAGTTTGTAATTGAATAGTTAGATTAACGTGTTAGTAATCTAATTGTAGGCGGTTCGTGTGTGGATCTCGTCAACATATCGTGCAAAATGTGTGTAACTAACACCCTCTTTCTTAGTCTGGATCGGCAAAAGTCGAAAAGTCGAAATGCCAAAACCGGTATTTTGTAGATTTGCGAAAAAGCGAATGTTCGTGAGGTAAATCGATTAATGTTTTTGGTAAGCTGCAAAATTTAGACCGTAAAGTGCATGATTTACGTGCCCTCGATATTTTTGGGCTTAATGGGCCAAAATTGGAATGATGGGCCAATCTGCCCAATTCGGTAAGAACCTTCAGACGTGATTCTATTAGTAGGTGAAAGGCAGGAATATGCATGAAAAACCCTAAAATAGATAAATTATTGAAATACCTTTAAAAGTGGAAAATTTACGCTTTACCCCTAGTAGATAAATTACCAAATACCCCTAGGGTTAAATTGACCTAAATGCATGTTTGATCGTTGTTATTTACTGCATGCCATGTTATTATCGATGCATGGACTGGGATATTGACGGAGGAAGTACTGAAAGTGGCTTGTCCACGTCTTTGAGGCTTTGCCTCAATTCTTCGATAATCGAGCAAAAAGGTCAAGAATCGGAGTGTTAAATGGGTGGGTTGAGCTATTCCCCACATGGAGTGTATGGCTGGTACGGTGGAGTGTAGTGGTTGGTGGGTTGAGTAGTCTCCCCAAATGGGCTTGCATATGTTTACCGATGTTGCATGTATTTTGAAATGGGCCTATGGGCCATCTTCATTATCTGAATAAGGGACTAAGGCCCGCTTATTGTAATCTGAAAAGGGCTCGGCCAGATACCATCATATTACTGAATGGGCTTAGGCCCAATGGGCTTGAGTGACTTGGACTTTGAATGGGTTTTCCTTACACACGAGTTTCCCCAAACTCATCCCTTTTATTTTCATCCACGCAGAAATCCCCAACCATAGTGGGCTTGGAGTTGTGAGGGAATTGAGTGGCCACCGCTCGAAAGTTTGATTTTCTTCCGTGAACTGGACATCCTTTTAATTACGTTTGTGGTTTTGGGCTTTTAAATGTAATAAGGCCGCTTATTTATTTTTGGTGGTTTTAATATGTATTAGTAAGATAGGTAATACTTATTTTAACTGTTGAAATTGGATAGCTTTAGGCGTTTTCAAAAACAACAGTTGATTTCAAAATAACACGACAACAAGCAAAGCTTCCGCAATGAAAGTATTTTCCAAAATTAATCACTTTTCCTAAAAATGACTTAATCAAATCGGTTTTCTAGAAATATCCATGACGTTAAGGTGTGGCAATGGCGGTATGCATGTCTAGGATTGGATCCGAAGGGAGCTTGGTACTTAAGCAGTCCGATGGACTCACCACCTCTTTTCCGGTTTCCTACCTGGTGCACAGCTTCCATTCACTTTAACCCTTAATGAATTAATCTTTTGAACATCAAGTACGATTTTCGGACTTAGAATGGAAAATTTTTTTAACGTTTTGGTGTGGCATGCGGATCCGCCATAACTTCGGGCGGGTTTGGGGTGCTACATGGTGTAACAACAAGGGTGTCTGACAATGAGGTGGTGCAGTAGTAAAAGGAGCGACAATGTTACATCCCAAAAATCGGGTTAGAAAAATTGGGTTAGTGAATTGAGAGTTGCCATTCCTTGACTTTTAAGCTTATGTTTGCATATATATATATATATATATATATATATATATATATATATATATATATATATATATATATATCAAATATTGAGTAATTGGCCTAGTAGTAAAAAGCTAGTGAAATTGTCTTTGAGACCCAAGTTTAATTCATTTCCTTTGCATGCTTTTTTTTTTCCAGCTTATTTTTGCTTCCTAAAACCTTGTTATCATTCAAGCCTCTTTAACCTAATATATATGCTAAATTTCATCCTTCTTTTATTCATTTTCACTCTCTCATTATCGTCCTTTACTTTTTCCCTCACCTTTTTTTTTCTTTCCATTTTTTTCATTCTTTTACCATTGTTGCTGAAACTCACTACATCTCTCTGCTTACTCTTTTAGCTTTTTTGTTGTGCCACTCATTGTTCTTCCATTTTTACAATTGTTGTCACTTTTTTCTTCATTATTTTTCCCAATTTTAGTCACCTCTTTGCTGTCATTTTCCAGCCTTTTCTATTATTTTCTTCAACCATTTTGCTGCTGCCATTTTCTTCTCTTTGCTGCCCATTGTAGCCTCTTCCTCTCTCTTTTTGTTGCTGTTAATTTTTGTCATTGTCACACCGTTTTTTTTGTTTTCTTCCCTTTTTTTTTCTATTACAATCAGCTTTTAATCTTATCATTTAAGTATGCATTTGATCTCGTCTAGTTTGCCATCTCGAATTTAGAAATTGAAAGAGCATACGTGCTGATTTTTGTCAAGATCTAGTGTTGTATCTACCATTGATATTTCTCTATTTTGGCCGAATGTCTCTAAGGCCATAGTCGATTTTTCTTTTGCTGGTTTTTGATGTTATTGTGTCATAAGGAAAAATCTAAACACCCCGAATCAACAGTGACAACGGAATTAATTCCTCGAGCATTTCTTTTGTCTTAGGTTTGAAGTCATTCATGTAACTTACTTCAAGGAAAGTAGCATGTGCAAAACTCTTTCAAATTATAAAACAAACCACACTTTGTTCCCTTCGGATATCCTACAAACATGCGCAATTCTGTCCGTGAGTCCAACTTCATCACATCCTTATCCAATACGTGGGTTGGGCATCAATAGTGTGTTTGAAAATAATATACAATAAATAAAAAATTGCATGGTTTGAAATTAATTAATAATGTAAATATTATGTTAAAATAAAGCTTTAGGTTAGTAGTAGATTTAATGTTTTATTGCTATAAATATCATATGGTCAAATCGAATCACATGTAATTTTTATTAGTTTTTAGAAATAAAAGACCAAAATAACTTCAAATAGTATAACTTATTTTAATTACGAAAGATATTTTTGAAATTTCCTAACCGAGTTAGTGTCTAGTTGGCTTGTGACATCAATACAGTCAAGAGCTTAAATAATAATATAGATTTATACAATTGATAGAGGTAATAAAATATGTAATATTAAAATAAAACGGTATAAAATATTAAAATAAAATTTTGATTGAATAGTAAATTTGAAGTTTTACTATTGCAATTACCATGGGTTCAAATCTTACCATATACATTTCTTTTTATTTTTAAATAAAAGATTAATATACCCTCAAATAATATAACATTTTTTAATTACATAAGGACATTTTCATAATTTCCTTTACCGAGTTGGTAGTCAATTAACTCGTGACACTAACTTAATTAAGAGCTTAAATAATAGTATATTAAAATTATTTAGTTGAATAAACAATATGATTTTCAACATAAAATTAATAGGTTAGAGATTAAAATCTTATCAATCACAAACAAAATTTTGAAAGAACAATATGATTAAAATGATTCTACTCTAAATTTTGATATTTGACTCATTCGTCAAAAGTGTTCATCCTCAAATTCATGTTAAAGCCGAATGCTTGTAATAGAAGAGACCAACCGTTGTCAGTTAAGCTTGTTTTTGGCCTTTGTTTGTTGTTTCTTAGTTGCTGCCATTCATGCCATATGAACCAATTAACAAACCTAGTCCTTGAAGTTAAATCATTTTTTCTTCTTTTGCAAGACATTTTCTAAAAAAAAAAAAAACAATAACACAAGGCTTGATCTTTATTAATTTATAACATACACCAACAGAATAAAAAAAAAAACCACAACCTAGTGGTAAAATTAAATTTAAATATAACTTCAACATATTTAAATCAATCCTTACTTTTTCAATACAAAAATTTTAATCCAATCATTTTAACGAAAACAGCTTAATCAACATTTTAAATATACGTTAGAATTTAAGTTCACGCTAGTGAAACTAAATAAATCCGTTCATTTTGAAATTTCGATGAATTTATTTTTGGTTAAATAAGCTTATGGCAATTTTAATCTATAAAAGATTGATCAATGGACAAAGAGAAAACACACTTGGGACTGTTAATGTGACGAATACAAATTTAAATGAAAACGTGAGGTAATAAGACTACAATCTAACTTTTCTAGTTCAGCAAACATGATAGAACAGCATTTCTTACATGGATCTTCTCTTAACTGTTTTTAAGACAATCTAACCAATTCCATATGACTGGTTGAATTACCCACCTGACATGTCGTTAAGAAATCAGTTGTTAGACTCAATCAAAATCTCTTTATTTCAATAATAATTCCCACCTAACAAGAGTGGACTGATTTACTTGTTTATGTTCTTTTCAGTCTGTCTTTTCTTTGAAAAATACATTAAAATCTTTTACATTTTAAGTCTACAGTTAACCTAAACTAAGTTCCTTTCAACAGACTTTGCTTCATCTCTCACGTCTCGACTATATCTTCCATTTACATTTTCATGGGGCTGACGTTGAATGACTTTGATAAATTATGAAAATTGTATTTAAGTAGGTTAGCCATTTCACGGAATTTATTATAATAATATGATGGAATTGAGTTCATCGAAATTGTTGAGTCAAGATTTGGTGTTGCATTCATTACTATTTATTTCTAAAATTTGTTATATTCGATGTCGGCAATTTCATTAATTATGATGATATTTTTGAGATATGGAAGTTTAATTTTGGAAATTAATATGTTGCATTGTGATCATCGGATTGAATAATTATAATTTTTTTATTATGGAGAATCGTTCGAGATTGTTTGAGATTGTATTATGAATTATTAAGAAAATTGAATCCTATTAATTCACGTTTTATTGAATTTTATTAGCATATTATATATTTTTGCTATTTTGTAACTGTTGTTTTATAAAGATTGCTTTATATTCAATCATTGTGTAGGATTTTTATCAGAGTATAGTGAGAGCAATTTGCTTGTTCATTAAGGAATTTATTGTATATGTGTAATTGAAGAGTAAACCTCTAAAGTTTACAATTAAGGAGAGAATTTAGAGGTGGGTATTTGTCTTTAGGTACAATGGTGTGATTTTTATATTTGGACAGTAATAGAGTATGATTCACTTGTTATATTTTAAATTAAAGATAGTAAAATTACTCATTGAGTTAAGTTCCGTAGATGTAGAAAAACCAAATTACATAAACAAACATTAATGTCCTTTGTTATTTTGTTTACACAGTTTTTACAATATCAAATCACTGTGGCTACTATAATAAGACACTTCCATTCAACTTACTCTTTTTGAGCAAATAATAATTTTAGGTTCCAACATAAATGAACTCAATTTGAAATTCAAGGTTTAAAGTGTAATTTAATTTTCTGTTTT
This sequence comes from Gossypium arboreum, assembly GCF_025698485.1. Classification (NCBI taxonomy): domain Eukaryota; kingdom Viridiplantae; phylum Streptophyta; class Magnoliopsida; order Malvales; family Malvaceae; genus Gossypium; species Gossypium arboreum. The sequence continues at coordinate 9,218,664 of NC_069075.1, read as the reverse complement.
AACTTTGAACTTAGTTCAAGATAAAAGTTAAACTACTCAAACTAGCTCGATTAGGCTGTATTAAACTTGTTTACTTGGTAAAAATTAAGTTTTACTTCAAACTTTGACCAACCCTAAAATCATAGTATCCTAATATATACTTGACTTGAATAACTCAAGAAACTAAAGATCTTTTGTACCTTTAATATATATATACAAATATATATTAAAAATCTCAATTTAGATTCAAATTATTAAAAACTCGAATTATTTTAGAGTTAAAATGCAAATCAAAAGGGCAATAGTTAATTTAGTTCTAAAAAATAGTGTTGACTTGGTTAATTTATCTTCAATCTAATTACTTTGAAGTATAAATCAAGACAACTACATGTAGTATGATTAATTTTCAAAGGAAAAGTTTATCATCTAACTGATTTAAAAAAAAAGAATAGAAGAATTAAAAGGAATTATAAGAAAATTTGTTGCTCTAGAAAGAGAAAAAAGAAAAAGAAAATTCTTGTGAAGCAAGCATTGAAGACATAATTCAGTATTAATGGGCTAGTGGGTGCAACAACTCTGTTGCAGGTTTGAACTAAGTGAAAAAATCACCATTTTAGCCCAATCAAAACCTAATCTGACAACCTCTAAACAACAACTCTTATCTTTCCTATAAAACCCCTTTTTCTCTAGCTCTGTCTCATATCACTTCTCAAGCAAAGCCTTTTGCTATCTAAGCTTTGATTAAATGGGGATTTTCAATAAGTTTTCCTTCATTCTCCTTGTCATTTTCCTTTCATTGTCTGCAAATGCAGAAGTTCAACGACATCGATTTGTTGTATGTCCTTTTACTTCTTTCTTTTAAGATATATATATATATATATATTTCTGATAAATTGGTTTTCATTAGACATTTAAATAATAAACTTGATGTTGGTTGGTGAATGAAACAGATTCAAGCAACAAAAGTGAAGAGGCTGTGCAAGACTCACAACACCATCACTGTTAATGGCATGTTTCCTGGACCTACCTTGGAGATCAAGAATGGCGACACCCTTGAAGTTCAAGTTGTCAACAAAGCCCGATATAATGTCACCATCCATTGGTAATTTAATAACTGCAAATTCATTCATGCACCCATGCATGCATGCCATGCACGCATGTCATCAGCTTAATTTCATTCATTTCTAGTTGTCATTTGCACGTTTGAATTACCCTAATCACTTTGATATACAGGCATGGTGTGCGGCAAATGAGAACCGGATGGGCAGATGGACCGGAATTTGTGACTCAGTGTCCGATTAGACCGGGAGGAAGTTACACTTACAGGTTTACAGTTCAAGGACAAGAAGGAACATTGTGGTGGCATGCTCACAGTTCATGGCTAAGAGCCACTGTTTATGGAGCTCTCATCATCCGTCCCAGAGAAGGCAAATCCTACCCTTTCCCTAAGCCGAAACGAGAAACACCGATTCTTCTCGGTAAAGAATCCTTTTCGTTTACGAGTACAAATGATTAAGATGATCAAAATGAAATGTTATGTTGATGAATATGATTATGATTAGGTGAATGGTGGGATACAAATCCCATTGATGTGGTGAGGGAAGCAACAAGAACAGGGGCAGCTCCAAATGTCTCTGATGCATATACCATCAATGCTCAACCTGGTGATCTCTACAAATGCTCCTCCAAAGGTAATTTGCTCCGAACCAATTGAATTCGTACCGCACATTTGGGTGACAAAGCCGATGTTATTAACTAATGTTTTCTTTTTTGCAGAGACTACAATAGTTCCCATCGACTCCGGGGAGACGAATCTCCTCAGAGTGATCAATGCCGCCTTGAACCAGCCGCTTTTCTTCAAAGTAGCCAACCATAAGCTCACTGTTGTTGGAGCTGATGCTTCCTATACCAAACCCTTCACCACTTCCGTCCTCATGTTAGGCCCCGGCCAAACCACTGATGTTCTTATCCGAGGTGATCAGCCACCATCTCGATATTACATGGCAGCTCGAGCCTACCAAAGCGCACAAAACGCACCATTTGACAACACGACCACCACAGCCATTCTCGAATACAAGTCTGCCTCTTGCGCTGCCAAAAAATGCAATGCACCCACTCCAATCATGCCTTCTTTACCAGCCTACAATGACACCAACACTGTCACGGCCTTCAGCCAAAGCTTTAGAAGTCGAGAAAAGGCCGAAGTCCCAACCGATATAGATGAAAGCCTGTTCTTCACAATCGGCCTCGGGCTCAACAACTGCCCACCCAATTTCCGAAAACGTCGTTGCCAAGGACCCAACGGTACACGTTTCACAGCGAGCATGAACAATGTCTCGTTCGTGCTCCCACGGAACTTCTCTCTGTTGCAAGCTCACCAACAAGGAATTCCAGGCGTTTTCACCACAGATTTCCCAGCAAACCCTCCATTGAAATTTGACTACACCGGAAACGTAAGCCGATCGCTCTTTCAACCTGTTCCGGGAACCAAGTTGTACAAATTGAAGTATGGTTCAAGGGTACAAATTGTGCTCCAAGACACAAGCATAGTGACCCCTGAGAATCATCCAATTCATCTTCATGGATACGATTTCTATATCATTGCACAAGGTTTCGGGAACTTCGATCCTAAAAAGGATTCTTCTAAATTCAACCTTGTTGATCCACCTATGAGGAACACTGTTGGAGTGCCTGTGAATGGATGGGCAGTCATTAGATTCGTCGCTGATAATCCAGGTAAACACTCTTCTTCATCATTTCAATTACTACTACTTTTTCGTTTATGAAATAACCATTCATTTTGATTTTTGTTAATAGGGGTGTGGATAATGCACTGTCACCTGGATGTTCATATCAATTGGGGTTTGGCAATGGCTTTCCTTGTCGAAAATGGAGTTGGTAAATTGCAGACCATCCAACCGCCGCCGCCAGATTTGCCCATATGTTAAGAGAGTTCATCAGTTATCAGGCCGTAGTCAATGAAATTCATAAGCCCAATAACAAGGGTGATTCCATTACCATTTTTTTTTTTTTTTTGTTATTAGTATTTTTCTTAATCATTTTCATAGTACTGTAGCATACCAATTCTTCCCTGCATTTGGGAAACTATTTTAATCCTCTGTTTCATTGGATAGCTTTGTTCTATTCCTTTTATTACAGAGAAACTTCTAATGATAAATTTCGAATCTTTAATTCTTATTGTACTTGTTTTTTCGATAGTGTTTACTAAGTCAATAATCTGAACTGTTACCAAAATCTAATTATTTTTAAACAAAGTACGGACTTCTTTTATTGAAGCAATACAATAATTTTGTATGAATGGGAATAAAAAATAAAAAACAGTTAAATAAAATATAAACCTTAGGAGTTAAAAAAAAAAAAACATAAAATGAAAAGTATAGATTCCAATTGCAATTGAACTTTCTTCAAACTAAAAATCATAATATCAAAAAATTGTAAAGCTCCCAAATTCACTGTTGTCTACATTTGTTGTTAGTTGCAAATGGTGACAGAAGCATCCGGCAGTAAACAAGCAAATGGCAAGCACCCTGACCATTGAGACCTATTTCGATCCTCCATCTCCCGCCATGCACCATCACCCTCAAACTTGACCCATCCATCACACCACCTTCGTAGACACTTTTCGTCGTTCGTCTTCTACAAGAAGATAATGATCAAGATCCTCTTCACTGACTAGAATCCTGTCAAAAGGAAGATCCATGCGTATCCAACTGCTGTTTGAGTTGCCCCTCGTGCAAACTGACATTTTCACTTTCATACAGATAAAGCTCTCTTGATATCATACGTTTTTGGTGACAAATGAATGATAAGAGATCCCGACTTCAGAAAGATCCACGACCATCTGTTCACCCTCAATCTGCCTTCATTTTGCTACAAAACGATAGCATCCAGTCTGTGTCCACTCCTCGATCCAATAGTAACATCCTGGACGATTGGAAGTTCACCCAACCCACCATGGCACTTGACGACAAGGCTTCTCCTATAACCCATCCCCTGTTGTCCGACGCTACCTCTCGCCTACTTGCCCCTCACTCGATTTACTCCTCCCCCTCGTCGAAATTGATATACTTCCCCATCCTCTATGGACAACTTTTCCAAAACCGCTACCATAACCACTCAACAAATCGCCAAACCACGACTTTACCCTCTTTCTCCCATACGCTTGGAAAACCAAAAAATTAAACAGAAATCCAAACTACCATGCTATATAAGCAAACATAACCGTGCCATAAAAGTAGATAAAACCGTCATGAAAAAACGTTTCTTCCATGAGTAAAAAGTTCATGAAAACCTAAAAACAAAAACGGAAAAAACCGATTCTTCATTTGAAAACGCGTAAAGAAACTATAAGCAAAAGACGGATAACTGTTTATAAACTATATAAATGTGTGTATAAAAAAAAGTTAATATTAGGGCATCTTAATTTTTGGATACAACACAAAAAAAAGATTTTATTACCAAAAAGATAGCAGAAAAAACCTGAAACTACACAAATAGGTGATCTTGGAAGTGAGAAAAATAAGATTCGAAATCGCTTCTCTTTAACAAAAAGATTATTCATTAATCATTGAGCAAATGTTTCAAATTAAGGAACCATCCAATTAAATATGCCATTTTATAATAATTAGAGTTGTCTCTAGTAATGATATTTACCTTAACAACATTCATTACATCTAATAACCACACTATGAAAAGTTAACTTGCAGTTGCATGCAATTCCGCATCATTTGCAGTTTAATAAAACCCTAAATCTCAAAACACCCTAAAACAAGCAAAAAAAAGTCAAAAAGTTTTCTTTTTTTCCCTGAGAATCAGTATCAATGGCTAAAAAGTCTAAAACCCAAGGTGATGAATGAAACAGAGTGACTGAACCAATCCCAAAAGAGAGAGATGAAAGCCAAAAGAAAAAAGTGGGGCTTTAACTTTTTGGTAATGAAGTAAATAGATTTCCATATAAACTCCATCCCTGCTGTTTTTTTATTTGTTCATCTTACACGTGCTTCTAACCTACCCTGAAAAAATATATATAAATAAATAAAAAATCTCATTTTATTATCAGCAAAATCCAGCAGTTTTTGGTGGCCCTATATTCTGCAAAACTCAACTACCAATGATCATCAATCACCGCCGTTCATTCACAAACACACCTTCCCATCACTACCCTTTTCTTGTTTCTCTTATTTACTTAGCTTGCCATCCCTTGCCTGCAACAGCAGGGGCCACTTCTTAACTTTTGAGTCATGCAAATTGCAACATAAAGTCATCAACCCAAAACCCAAGATTCTCAGACATATTTTATTTATAGAACTCCTCGCCCCCACTGTCCTTGTCTATCTTTTCACCTTTTTTTTCTTCCCTTTTCTCTTCCTTTGTTTCAGTCACTCACTCAGTTCTTCACTTCATTCAGTGTTAATGGTTGTCTCTCTGGAATCTGATTTTGTTTAATACCCAGATTCAGTTTTCAGGTAAATGTTAAGTAAAGACTTCTTTTTCCCCTTTCATTTCTGGTTTTTTAGATTATAATCATATGGTTTTCTTTCATTGATCTTCATCTTTTTCAGCTATGTTATAATTTTATTTCTTTTGTTTTCTCTGCTGATCATTGCATGAAATGGGTGGTCATATTCTGTCAAATTATATCCTGTTTTTTTATGGTAAAGTCTGATCTTTCTTTTGCATTTTTTTACCCTCCCCTTTCCTTGTCCGTGATAATTGTATAGGATTTTTTCTTTATTCGGAAATATATGATTAATCCTGCAACTTTTCAGGTAAAGTAGGATATTTACTGGATACTGTTAATAGTTTTACTGAATTTTTATGTCATTCTTAAACCTGGACACAGATGTTTGTTAGATTACATATTCAATTAATGTACTTTTACCCTTCTTTTCCATATAACCATGAATTTGATTTCCAGAACTTGAAAATTGCTGCTTTTTTTTCAAGCTTTGCAGATATATATGATTCTGATATATTCATTTTACTGCAGAACATATAACACAATGAGGAAAAGGCATTTATATCATTCCGAGCATCCGTTTGATGAATATCGTAAGCATTATTACCTCCTAACAATCTGCACTTTCGGTGTATTTATTTTGTCTGTTCGAATGGGAATCCGACTGCTTGTGTAGTTTCCTAGTAGTTTATCATGTAACTTGGATAACAGTAGTGTTATGTCTCTCCATTTCTTTGGTTTTGTATTACCCTACTGATTTCTCGTGTATCAGCTTTCGAGGTCTTCGTCCAAGACTCATGGCAAGCTGTGGAACTCATAAGAATAAAGAATGGATTCATGACTTTGCATCTGATAGATGGTCAATATCTGATTGAGAAGAAACCCTTCTCTGATTTACGTGTTAAGTCTCGGAAGGCAACTTTGCCCGATTGCACTTGCTTTTTGAGGCCTGGTATTGATATATGCATCCTTTCTCGCCCTCAGGAGACAGAAAGTCTCGATGAAGAGACTCCGGAGCCTGTAAGTTATGCTTTCTTAGACTGAGCAATCCAAGCATCCTAATTTGAAAATTTATTAATTCATTTAAATATTGCAGCTTTTGCTGATATCTGTCATTTGGAATTCCTACATGACTCGAACTCTGTTGTGAGTTTCGGGCATTGTTATGTCTGACACAGGTATATATTTGGGGAATCCTTGGAGGATCATATCCCCGTACCTATGTCCAGAGTACTTAAAGAAAAATGAAGAGTCGGACCAACATAACTCTATTCTCTATTTCTTATCCCTTGCCAAGCTCACTGGTATAATGTCGGACAACGAAGTAAATTAATTGCCCTTCACAAATTAACTATAAGAGGCTCATTGTGGGCAAAATTGAATGCTGATAGGTCGTGTGGTTATCCAAATATTTTAATTCTAATTTCTTGCTAAAAGAACTATCATTTAATGCTTTACTTAGCTTTTTTTGACATAGATGATTCCTATTGAAAGTTGTGATTTCGGCATTCAATTTTGATCTAACGGTTCTGTTTATGTTTAGGTGTGGGTTGATGCTAAAATAAGTTCCATTGAGAGGAAGCCTCATGACTCTGAATGCTCGTGCCAGTTTTACATAAACTTGTATGATAACCGTGCTCCTCTCGGTTCTGAGAAAGGAACTCTTAGCAAAGAGACTGAAGTAATAGGAATCAATGATATTTGTATCCTCCAAAAGCTTGAAAAGAATGCATGTGAGGATCAGCACTATAGGTGGAATTTCTCGGAGGACTGCTCGACATTGAAACGAACTAAGATATTTTTGGGGAAATTCTCATCTGATATATCATGGCTGCTTGTTACATCTGTTTTGAAGCAGATTGCATTCGATGTGAGATCGGTGCAGAACAAGATTGTCTATCAAATTCTGGATCAAGATGATGACACTCCCTTAAAATATAATAATTATTTCCATGCTGTAAATATCAAATCTGAGAATGGTATTTCGGTATCCAATGTGGTCCAATTTGACCCCCTTGGAAATAATGAAACTGATGCAGTTTATAGTGTTGATGAAACCAATCAATGGCCAGTTTATGATGCTATGAACTTGCGACGCTCTAAACGCAGGTTTGTACAACCTGAGCGTTTTGTTGGTTGTGATCATCCTGGAGGGACAGATACTAGCTGGCATCTTACAGCTGCTTGTAGAACTAGCAACTGGAGAGAAGAGGGAGAGGAACAAGAAGCCGATATGAACATGCCGCTATCACACTTGTTATGCATCAATGCAAGTCCAACGGAAGAGCTTACCCTGTCTGAAAAAAGAGATACCATGTCCAAAAGTAAGAATGTATCAAAGGAGGTAAAATCAGATGTGACGACTCCGAGGAAACCAAGTGTGGGAAATCCGAGCAGATCAGGTGTGAAATATCCCAGGAGACCAAGTGTGAAAAATCCAAGGAAAGATGAAAATACTCTTGCTATTGTTCCTGTGTCTTCAGAAACAGGTGATCCAGCCTTTGGAAACTGTCATATGCAGAGAACTCCAACGAATTTATCAGAAGAGATTGAACAACTCTCTTTGCATTATTATAATATGAAACGCTACACTGCGAACAAGAAGAAGAAAATTCCTGCTTTAGAGTATCTAGATTATGGAACTGGGTGGAAGGGAAGACCTCAACCAACGAAAGCACAGAGTAAAAGTTATAGGTCTTCTCAAACACGAATGGAAGATTTTGATGAACTGAAAACTTACAAAAAGACAACTCTGAGTGCAGGTGCATACAATAAACTTATAAATTCATATATGAAGAACATCGATTCTACATCGGTAAAAGATGAGTCACACATCATTGACCGGTGGAATCAGTTTAAAGAAGCAACGTCCACAGAAATGAATAGGAAAACAGAACCAGAAGAACCACCAGTTGAGGAGGAGGAAGAAATGTCTGAAACTGAAATGCTGTGGAGAGAAATGGAAATATGTATGGCATCATCATACTTTGATGACGATGAGGTAAGAGTAACTGAAATTTATATAAACACCCTGTCGCCCCACCCCAACCTGAAGTATGTAGGTTTAATTGTTGTTGATGCATTTATACCTTTATACCAAATGAGGAAATTTTGTTTCCCAGTTAAGTTTCTCTTCTCCATGGTTAATTTATTTAAATGATTTTCAGGCTAGAGTATCCGCTGAGTCTCTCCGGAAAGCTAATGAAAATTGTCAGCATGAATTCAAATTGGATGATGAAGTCGGGGTTCTATGTCGTATCTGTGGCTTTGTTAGCACTGAAATAAAACATGTTTCTGCACCATTCGTAAGTCCGAAACTCAAGACTGCAAGCTTTTCCAGTTACTGCTTTTTTCTTTTTTAATGTTGTTTGTCCACTATAAGCACCGACAACACCATATCACATTGCATTGCCACAATTTTTTTGTTTTTTCTTTCTCATAATTGTCAAATATGTGGTTGTGCCGGTGTTGGTGTTGGTGTTGGCCACATCGATGGTTTGCCAATATTTGGATGTACCATCTTTGTTGCCATCTTTTTTAAGCTTACTTGGGGAACTAGTTTCCTGCTCGCTTAACATTAGACCGTTGTCTCCTTTTTGCTCAGTTTATCGGACTGTGGCGGTCTATTAATTTATATTGCTCTACTAGATGTGTGATTAAATTGTTCTCCATTTTTCTAGCTGGAACATAAAACCTGGGTAGCAGATGGTAATTCGTGCTACAGAGATGAGACAGAGAATAAAGCAGACGGAGAAGAGGGCCTGAATCTTTTCTGTGATTACACTACTATACAGGCACGATTATCTGAAGAAAGTGACAATGTATGGGCACTAATCCCTGAACTTAGGAAGAAGTTACATTTCCACCAGAAACGGGCCTTTGAATTCCTATGGCTAAATATCGCGGGTTCTTTGATACCTGCACTAATGGAACCATCATCGAAAAAAACAGGTGGTTGTGTAGTTTCTCATTCACCGGGATCTGGGAAAACTTTTCTCATTATTGCATTTCTTGCTAGCTACTTGAAGTTATTCCCAGGAAAGCGGCCTTTGGTCCTTGCTCCAAAGACAACTCTATATACTTGGTACAAGGAATTTATCAAGTGGGAAATCCCTGTGCCCGTTCATTTAATTCATGGCCGTAGAAGTTATAGAGTCTTCAAGAAGAATGCAGTGAAGTTTCATGGAGTTCCGAGACCTAGTCAAGATGTTATGCACGTTTTGGATTGTCTAGATAAAATACAAAAGTGGCATGCTCAACCAAGTGTTCTTGTCATGGGCTACACTTCGTTCTTGACGTTAATGCGAGAAGATTCGAAGTTTGAGCACAGAAAATTTATGGCTAAGGTTCTGCGTGAAAGTCCGGGGCTCCTGGTATTGGACGAAGGGCACAACCCTCGAAGTACTAAATCGAGATTGAGAAAGGTTTTGATGAAAGTTGAGACAGATCTGAGGATATTGCTTTCAGGTACATTGTTTCAGAACAACTTCTGTGAATATTTTAACACCCTGTGCCTTGCAAGACCGAAATTCGTGTTTGAAGTTTTGCGGCGATTAGACCCTAAATACAAGAGAAAGAAGAGGTTCGACAAAGCTCGCAATTTGTTAGAAAACCGAGCAAGAAAACTCTTCCTAGACAAAATTGCCAGGAAGATCGATGCTAGCGTCGGAGAAGAGAGGATGGAAGGTCTTAACATGTTGAGGAAAATCACCAACGGGTTTATTGACGTGTACGAAGGTGGGAATTTTGACTGCCTCCCTGGTTTACAAATTTACACCTTAATGATGAACTCAACAGACATACAACATGAGATTTTGGTAAAACTCCACAAAATAATGTCTACATATACTGGCTATCCATTGGAATTGGAGCTTTTGATAACGCTAGCATCGATACATCCTAGTTTGGTCCGGACTTCAAACTGTAGTGCTAAATTTTTCAGTACAGAAGAGTTGCTGGAACTTGAGAAGATCAAATTCGATTTTAGAAAAGGTTCCAAGGTGATGTTTGTTTTGAACCTTGTTTATCGAATCATCAAGAATGAAAAGGTTCTCATCTTCTGCCACAATATTGCCCCCATTTATTTGCTTGCGGAAATGTTTGAGAGAATCTTCCGATGGCGAAAGGGTAGAGAAATATTGGTCCTTACAGGAGACTTGGAGCTATTCGAGAGAGGAAGAGTGATGGACAAGTTTGAGGAACCAGGTGGTGCTTCAAGGGTACTTCTCGCTTCAATTACTGCATGTGCTGAAGGCATTAGTTTGACAGCTGCATCCCGGGTGATTTTGTTGGATTCGGAATGGAACCCTTCCAAGACAAAGCAGGCTATTGCACGGGCTTTCCGGCCTGGTCAGCAAAAGGTTGTTTATGTGTATCAGCTGTTGGCAACTGGCACGCTCGAAGAGGACAAGTATCGTAGGACCACATGGAAAGAATGGGTATCCAGTATGATTTTTAGCGAAGCATTCGTGGAAGATCCGTCTCAGTGGCAAGCAGAAAAGATCGAAGATGATGTATTGAGAGAGATAGTTGCAGAGGACAAAGTTAAGTCATTTCATATGATAATGAAAAACGAAAAGGCTTCTACAGGTTGATGATCAGAGACTAGCTTCCCACCACAGTAATAACTGTAAGAAACTTGTCATCTTCTGTTACAAATTAATTACTCCCTGCATGCATGCATGCATATGTATATATCTATTTTTTATGCATGAATATGTACACTGGATTCATGGAAAGACTGTACAGTGAATCAAAACTGCAAGCTTTTCTACAGCTTAATTAATTGGTTTTTTTTTTTTTTTTTCGTTTTCGTAGTTAGCAAGTCTAGGGAGGAGGGACTCAGACCTCGAGACTTGATGTTTAAGGAGAGAGAGCAACAGGTAGGCCAAACTTGGATTGTTTTCTCTTCAGCTTGCTTGTATTATGTTTTATAATTGTGCTTTCTACAGGTAACAACTTTTTAACT